>NW_018165093.1:242464-260153 GCF_001263595.1 Phalaenopsis equestris
ACTTCCCAAGCTATCCTAATGTTTGGCTTCAGTTTTGAGGAGAAAATTTTAAGTATTTCATCCTATCAATTGTATTAGTTAGGGCTTACATTCATGTGAAACGATCACACAAATAGCCTGAAAGATGTGAGGATTTAGTTCATGACAAACGAAAACCTCGAATTCCTAAGACGAGTTAGGGCTTATAATGTATAACAGTGCTATGCAAAGGCCTAAAGATAAGGTGAGGATTTACGTTGCATAAACAAGCAACCTAAAAGTCCTATGACTTTGTTGTTTAAGTCTAAGGAAGGAAGATTGGGGAAATAAGATTCATTTAGGTGGGGAAGACAAGTTTTGCTGTTAAAGATGGTCGTGCTGCCCACCATGCTAGCTCCAAGCTCCTTGTCGCGATGAGTTTGAGTTTTCTAGTGTGTCAAGTTATGATGTAAAATCAGACGGCCCTATGGTTGAAGTTCTTTAAATTTTATGGGGGCATATTAAAGTTGATTAGAGCGACAACGGTTAGGATCCTACAGTTTCCTCATTCTGACACCCTATTTTCTATTGGATTCACTTAGTCAAAATGAACTTATTAAACTAAACTTAATGAGTTACATAATTTCATTTAAACCGTAGGAAGCCTTGTTAGCAACCGTAGGTTACCTCCTCTGAGGGAATCTCGATCATCCGATAGAGACATCTTAATTTAGTTGCAATTGTAGTTTTGTATGATGTTTGTACTTTTGTTTTTATATTTTGAATGTTGTGGTGGTGAATTTTATTTTTGTTGATTTTAGTTTTGGTTTTGGTTTTGGTTTTGTGGCTATCCTGATAGTTTTCGTTTTCATGCAGGGCGGCATCATTTCTTTGCAGGTATAAGAGTACAGTATGAAAGTATAAGAAAGACAACGCTGAAAATTGTAAAAGCATATCTGGTGAGTCTTCTCGTTCCACCACCTTTGCTCTGAGAAGTGAAGCATAAAACTCAAAATGCATGTTGAGGCAGTTATATAGAGACAAAAAGTGAGGTTTTGGTTGTTTCCCTAACCCTATGTCATATCTTGGTGGGTCCTTTAGGAGATTAATTAAAAATGATTTTTTCAAGCAAAACATATTAAGTTTAGTAGATCTTCAAGATATCCAACAGATCTAGAGAAAGAAGCAGGTCCTTGCTATTCTCTCGCTGTCTGGTAGAAAATCCTGAGTTTTTTTAAAATTATTATGTTGCTTAATAATTCATCCTGTAAATACCCTTAATGCTCAGTGAGCACTGATGTCTCAATTATCCCTAAGAAAAGGATACTTATCACTTGTGATTCAATTTAAGAATTATGTCGGTGAAGACCCTTAAAGAGGCAAGTTAGTATTGTCGGAAAACTTAGCAAATATTTAACCTTAATTGGGCTTGTAGTGTTTGAAAGTTGTTTTAATTTTCAATGATAATTACTCTTCTAATCCTCATTTAAATGAAACTTGATTTAGCCTGAGTCACTACTGAGCCCTTAACACCTAGGTGAGTGTCTTAATTAGTTTTGCAAAGGTTCAAAGGTAGGCTTTAGGTGATCATGATTCATGATTTGAATTTTATTTGAAAATCAAAATAGGGGTATTAAATTGATTAATTATTGACTTCAAAAGTCATACCCACAAGTCCTTGGTTCAATTTTAATAAACTTCCTAAATTTTAATAATTTAGAAATTTGTTAACTTATCTTTTGAATTAAGAAAGTTAGGTTGGTTTCTACCAATTTACCCCTTATATTTCAAACATCCAAATTAAGATTAGAGGTTACCCATTTCCCTCCTTAAATTAAGCCTAAATGTTAATTAAGGCTAATTTTCCAAAATGACACATTTGCCTCTGAGGCTATAACACTTCATAATTTGTCAAATTCAATTCAAATGACTTTGAAATTTTTATCCTAGCTCATTCATGGGTCAATTAAGACATCAGAGGAGAAAATGTGATTTTTCACAATTTAATTTATTTATATAATTATTTTCATGCAAAAATAGGATTTTCAAAGAAAAATCTTAACTTGACCAAGCTCACTCCTAATCCCTGGATATTTTTACTAGAGGTAGACCTAGACTAGAGACGTCTTTAGACCAAATTTCATGATTTTTTAAATTTTATTTGAATTTCAAAAAAAAATTTAAATTTTGGGGAAAATTAAGTTTTGTATTTTTCAAAAGTCTTACTAAGGTCAAAGAACTCAGAGAAGAAGATTTTATATTTTTCTAAGTTTTATTTGATTTATTGGAATTATTCTTAATGAAAATCTATTTTTAGTCTTTAAAAATTATTTTTAAGCTTTAAAATTCAATATCTTTATTTAAAAAACAAGGAAAAATATTTTTTTGGTTTTATGGATTTTTAATTATTTTAGATATTTAAAAATAGGCTAAAAATGAAGTTTTTCTTTTAAATATCATTTTATTTTTAGAAAATTCATTTTATTTTTATTTAGAAAATACCCCTCATCACAGAGAACTCAAAAAATAAGTTTTTATAAATATTTGAGTTATATTTTGATTTTTAAAAATCATTTAAATGCCAAAGATGATGTTTATCTTTAAAAATCAACTTAAGTTATAAAATGAACTCAAATTATTTTGAAATTTTTATGGTGAGTTCTCTGGATCATAAATAACAGTGGAGATAAAAAATCAAGTCATTTAAATGTTTATATCTTTCAAATATAATTTCCTTAATGTATTAGAGTTTATAAAAATTTAGTACATTTTAAATGAGTTGACCCATGAAATTATTTCCAAAAGCTCCTCTAATCATGGTGGACGCTCGGTCATGGTGGACGTTCAAAATTTTTCTTGGAATTTTCTTATCAACATGCTAATTTCCATGATTATTTTAAGCAAATAATGCACATAAACTTGAAAAATGTGATCCTCTGTCTAGGGACCTCCTCTGATTTTGGAAAAATCAGAAAATGTTCTTCTTGACAGAGGCTACAATATGCCAAAAATTTAAACTATGATGATAAGTCTACATACATGGAGAATCAAAAGATTCAAATCAGTATTTAATCAATGAAAAATAAAATACGCATCAAATGGACTTAAAATTATTTTCATATTAATCTCCTCTGTTCACTGAGAAAGAGGGTATTTTTAGTTTATTTTTTTGATTTTTCTACACGAAGTTATGTATTTTTGAAGTTTAAGGAGTTTAAATAAATAGAAAAAGTCCTATTTTTCTACTTATACATGCGGCGCCCAGTCAACCTATGGTGGCTTTGAAGCTCCACGCATCGCACTCCCATTTGACGTCGCCGTCTATGTGCGCAGCCACGCGTCTCACTGTTTGTGTAAAGAAGAACTGTCCATCTTCATCTTGGCCGTCCATTCGATACACGCTTGATCAAATGGCTCCCCGTCATTGTCCCCGATAGAGTGATCCCGTGACTGTCCATACTAAAACCCTAAGATCTCAGCCTAGACTCAACCAAATTACTTCAGATTTGATCCTATAGACTCATTTAAATATTGACTCGTCTAAGTGAGGTGAACACATCCATACGGTAATCATGCAATTAAATTAAGCCTAATCAAATAGAGAATCAAAATAGGCTCGGGAGGGAGAGAAGTTTCAATCAGAGGGTCTTCGTACGTTTGTTGGGGTCAAAGGAGACTAGGGATTAAACCTCTTGCTGTAGTGTGGGGCCTAGATATAATTCGATCATGACCAGATTTGGGTGTTGGTCTAGAGCTATGGTAGAGGCTCTGTGAGAGGGTAATTTGATGGGGATTTTGCTTCTTTCACTGTTGTGAAGGTGTAGGTACAATTAATTTGAGTTTGGTGGAGTGTGGAGGTGTAATGAGTTCTATCCTGGTTCTGGGCAGAGGTTTGAGTTCAAAATTAAGCTTCCACAGTGGAATTTAGTGGGGGAAGAGGGTTGGATTGCATTGAGGGGATCTTAGAGAAGCTTTTTTGGAAGTTTGGGAGGCTCTCTCTAAGAAATTTTCAGCGCTTAGTTTAATGGCCATGGAGGAGGCCTTTTATAAAAATGGGGTTATGGTGGCTGTCATGGCCAATTAGGAGGTGTAATGTGGTGCTTTGGTGGAGTGCAGAGGAGCTCTACAATTCAATTTGGCTGAGCTGGCCTCTAGGTTTGATTTGGGTGAAGCTCCATGGGGGTGGTTCTCAATTTGGCCATTTTACAGCCACTAGGCTGGTCGGCCTCCATGGTGAGGTGGCTAGGTGCTTAGGGCATCCAGAGGAATCTATCACAACAAATTAATGAAAAGGTGTTTTGATTTGGCAAGGATATCATAAACATGTGAATTTTTTGGAATAAGATCCATTAATTTGGGGGACTTTTGGTCTATGGCTCAACTATATTGGGTTAGATGTTCTTTGGCTCAGCCTTAGGGGTCAACTAATGGCTGAGGTGGAGTTAATTTGGTTGCTTTAGAGTGGTTAGGTCACATTTAGTGCATGGGTCCAAGTGGGTGCAAATGACAAAATCTTGGGTTTGTTCTAGGCTAACCACATCAATTGGCCCAAATAATTTCTTCATTTGGTGTGGATGATCATAATGAACAACTTTGGTGAAGGATGGAAGTGGTTTTGAGCTCAATTGAAGGGTTAATTTGAGCAAATTTTGAATTTTAGTCAATTTGATCATGTTGGGCTAGACTTGGGTCTAGCTTGAGCTACCCTAAGCATAATTCCAAATTGATTGTTGTAGATTGTCAATAGGGATCCCATGAAGAGTTTTAAACATGAATTGGATGCAAATTTGGGGGTTAAGGCAATCAGTTGGGTGAAATTTGGGGACTTAGCGAATTTGGGGCTAGAATTTGGGGCGAATTTGGGGCTAAATTTGGGAATTTTTTATTTAGGCCAAAATCAAATGGATTTGAGGATTTACCAAGACCAATTGATCGTTTATTTTGATGTGTGGGAATGTTATAAGGATTTTACAACATTAATTGAGTCCAATTGACTAGGGTATGGGTTCAGTTTGGTGAGATTAAGTCATGTGACCAAAACTTGGGTTTGACCTATACCAAAATTGGGGTCAAATAATGGGCCAATTAAGCTTCAATTTGGTCTAGTTTGGCCATATCAAAAGTGAATTTGATCTTAGGATTGAAATTGGGGTAAACGGAGATCAAATTGATGGGCATTTGAGTTTAATTTGGGGAAATTTAGGCCTTTAAAGAGCATTTTGTAGGCTTTGATCAAAGATGGTCAAATTGGCCAAATTAGGTCATGTGACAGTTGAGAAAAATGAAATTGAGACTATTTGGAAAGTTTTAGGAATTTTTGGAATTTTTGGAATTTTGGGCCAAAGAGGGGTGTTTTGGTAATTTGGTCAATTTGGGGATTTTGGGTTGTTTTCAAGGTGTTTGAAATGACTTTTGAACAATTTTGGATATTTTGGCTAGATTTGGAGATTTTGGCCAAATTTGGCGTCCCAAGGGTATCTAGGTAGTTTGGGGAATTGGGGGGCAATAGGGTAGGTTGGGTATCTTGATAGAGTTGGATTGCCAACCTCCATAAATAAGCCATGGATCAATAGAAACATCATTTTGGGTCCTCTATGTAGTGGTCTTAGCTAAACCCTACCTGAGGGATAATGGGTTTAGGGAACTACCTCAGAAGTCTCCCAAAAGCATCAAGGGACCAAAGCCTAGATTTTTTGGTATAGAGTAATGAGTGATTGTTAGTGCAAACAAGTGCCTTAGCCCTAGACCAACACCTAGGGTCAATCCTAAGGTCCAACAGTACTAAGGTTGACTCATCTTGAGTTTCCCCCATAGTGACCCCATCTACTAAGTGCTGAGGTTAGGACCAATATGTGGAACTTCAAGTTGAGTAGAGACGAGTTTGAAATTGTTAATCGTGAGGGTTCCTTGTCTAGTCTTCTAAGAATAGTCAATAGGAAAGTCCTATAGCTATACCTTAGGCTACTAAAGAGGAAAAAATGAACGAAAAAATGAACCTCAAAATGAACCTCAACCAAAAGTGAGGTCAACACTATCGTAACAACATTGCCTCTGTCCAATTAGAGAAGTAAACCATAGCGGTAAGAATATATTTGTGTCTCTTAGAGGATGGAAGTTCTATTGAACATATTTTTTTGTGCCTCAACACTTGAATGTCCATGAGGCAACGGTTCAATTTAGCACATTCGGAGGTTGGTGTAAGACCACCTCATATACTTGGCACTAGTGACACTTTCTAGCTATGTCCATGCAATCAGTCACCATTCTTGGCTAATAATATCCGAGCCTCTTGATCTTCATTTTTCATCTTTGGTCCTAACTAGTGAGCACCACACAATCTGGCATGTACTTCTTTGATAATATTTTGTGCTTCTTCTTTGCTTAGACATCGCAACCACATATAAAGGAACGATCTTCTGTAAAGAACATCTTCCATTAGAACATATGACATAGCTCTTCTTGTGATGTGATATGCCTCAGACTTGTCCTCTAGCAGTTTTCTAGTCTACAAATATTCTATTAATGACTTACACAAATCTTCATTGATATCTGCAACTGCAATCGTCGTTCCTACTTCTTTTTCAAGTTTGTGTAAATTCTCGAGGTCAATTTGAGACAAAGCTGGTATTCCTTATAATGTAATATTAGTGGAATCCTTCGGTGGACATGGACATGCCAGCTACGTAGCAAGTTTTGCTAAAGCATCGGAATGAGAATTATCTCCACGAGGAATCTGGTAGAGAGTTGCATTGGGAATTTATTCAAGCAGTTTCATTGCGTAGTGATGATATTCTGCTATAAAAGTACAGTATGAAAGTACAATAAAGACAATGCTCAAAATTGTAAAAGCGTACCTGACGAGTCTTCTAGTTCCACCACGTGAAACTCAAAAGGCATGTTAAGGCTGTTTATATGAGACATGGAAGTAAAATCTTGGCGACCTATCTAAACCTAGGTCATTCCTTGAGGGGTCCTTAAGAGTTTAATTAAGGATGATGTTGCCAAGCAAAACATATTAAGTTTAGTAGATCTCCGAGGTATCCAACAGATCTAGAGAAAGAAGCAGGTCTGTGCTACTCTCTCGCTGCCTGATGGAAAATTCCGAGTTCTTTTAAACTTATTATGTCGCTTAATAACTCACCCTATAAAACACCCTAATGCTCAATGAACATTGATATATCAATTATCCCTAAGAGCAAGGTAATCAAGGTAATTATCATATGTAATTTAATTTTGAAAATTATGTGGGTGAAGACCCTTAAAGAGGCAAGTTAGTGTTATTGGAACACTTAACCAAAATTTGGTTATAATTGGGCTTGTAGTGTTTGAAAGATGTTTTAATTTTAAATGATGTTTACTTTTCTAATCCTTGTTTAAATAAAACTTGATTCAGCCTAAGTCACTCCTAAGCCCTTAAGATCTAGGTGAGTGTCTTAATAGCCCAAAATGTTTTATGCTCCAATTCTATTGGTAAGTGGCATATTTTTCCAAAAATAAGTCTATTTGGGAAAATTCCAATAAAAGTCTTATAAGCAGTTATGTGTGCCCACAATGCAGTATCTAATCTAGCAGAACAATCCAATTTATTGAGATTTACAACTGTTTCTAAAATTCATTTTATTTTACGATTTGATATTTCTGCTAGACCGCATGGTCTGAGGATGATAAGAAATGGAGAATCTATGCATAATATCATACTTTTTAATTACTTTATCAAATCTCTTTTTCCTAAAATGGGATCCTCCATCAGAAATAGTTACTCCCGGCATTTCATATCTTGTAAGAAAATTGATTAAAATAAATTTTAAAACACTCCGAGCATCGCATTTAGGTACAACAACAACTTCAATCCATTTGGACATATAATCAACAACAAGTAATATATATGAGTTTCTAAAGGAAGGCATAAATGGTCCCGTAAAATCTAATCCCTACACATCAAAAATATCAACTTCCAATGTGTAATGTAGAGACTTTTCATTTCTTCTAGAAATATTTCCTACTTGCTGACAACTATCACATGTTTTAATATATTTATTAACATCTCTAAAAAGAGTAGGTCAATAAAATTCAGCATAAAAAAATTTATATGCAGTTCTATTTGTTCCAAAATATCCTCCAAATTCAGAATCATGACATCTTTCAATTATTTGATGAGTTTCTTTAAAAGGCACACATCTCCTAATAATTTAATCTTTACATTATTTATATAAATATGTCTCATCCCAAAATAGAATTTTGAATCATATAAAAACTTCTTTAATTCTTGATTCTTAATATATGGTGGTAAAATAACAATTACAAAATATATTATTAGATTTGCATACCACAGTGTATTTATTTCATCAATATTATATAATTATTCATTAGGGAAATTTTCTAAAATTTATTTTCTAGGGAAATTTTCTAAAATTTCATTTGCAAAATTAGTTAATATTTATTTTTCTAGTCTAGACAAATGATAAACTATTTAATTATCGTTTTCATTTATATCAACTACCATAGAATCGAACTCTTGCAATAGAAGTATCCATCTAATTAATTTTGGTTTAGCATCCTTCTTTTGCATTAAGTATTTAATAGCAAAATGATCTGTATGCACTATACATTGGTTCCAATCAAGAAAGGTTTAAATTTATAAAAGGCATAGACAATAGCTAATAACTCTCTTTCAGTAGTAGTGTAATTAATTTGAGCATCACTCAGAGTTTTACTAGAATAATATATTATTTTAAAATCTTTGTTGTGCATTTGTCGTAAAATAGCTCCAATAGCATAATCACTAGGTTCGCACATTATTTCAAATGGTTTCTCCCAATCAGGTGGGATAATTATAGGTGCAGTGATTAAGTGTTATTTTAATAATTCAAATGCTTTTATGCATTCCTCATTAAAATCAAATTTTGTATCTTTTTCTACAAGTTGGCATAATGGCTTAGTTATTTTTGAAAATTTTTTTATGTAACGCCATTAGAAACCAGCTTGTCCTAGAAAACTTCTTACCCCTCTAACTATAGTTAGTGGTGGTAATTTTTCAATAACTTGAATTTTTATAGGTCTAATTCCATGCAATTTTTAGAAATTTTATGCCCAGGTACATTTCCTCCTGACACCATATATTGACATTTTTCCCAATTTAGTACTAGTTTAATTTTTTTACAAAATTCAAGATTCTTCTAAATTATTTAAAATAATGCAAATGAAGTCCCGAACACAGCTAAATCATCCATATATACTTCCATTCCATGTTCAATCAAATTAGTAAATATTGACATCATTTATCTTTGAAATGTCTCAGGTGCATTGCATAGTCCAAAAGATATTCTATGAAAAGAAAATGTTCCATAAGGGCTTCTAAAGGTTGTCTTCTCTTGATCCTCAGGAGCAACTGAAATTTGATGATAACCGGTATATCCATCTAAAAAGTAGTAATATTTGTTTCCAGCCAATCCATCCAACATTTGGTCTAGAAATGGAAAAAGAAAGTGATTTTTCCTGGTGGCCATATTTAATTTTCTATAGTCTATACAAATTTGTCAACCAGTGACAAGTCTTATTGGATCTAATTCATATTTCTCATTTATTTCAATGGTCACTCTTCCTTTTTTTGGAATACAGTGAATTGGACTCACCTAAGCACTGTTTGAAGTATGATATATAATTCCAACATATAAACATTTTAAGTTTTTTTTTTCTAATAAATTCTTTCATTATTGGGTTTAATCTCTTCTAAAGATCAGCTTTAGGTTTGTATTGATAGTGTAATAGAATTTTGTGCATACAAATAAAAGGACTAATATCTTTAATATCTACTAAAGTCTATTCAAAAGCCTTTTTGTACCTTTTCAACATTTCTATTAATTTTTGTTCTTGAATTTCAGTTAACTCAGAAGATACAATAATAGACAATATGGATGAATTTCCTAAAAACACATATTTTAAGTGGGTAGTTAATACTTTCAGTTCAAGTTCAAGTGGTTTAATACTTGAAAGAATAAGATTTTTATTATCATTTTCCAACAAATCTAAAGTTTTAAATTTATCCTGAATTTAATCTAAATTTTCTTTATTTATTTCATTCTCATTCTCACTAAATTCTTCTTATTTTAATTTTTCTTCAAACTCTTTCTTAAATTGCTCATTACATAGATAATCATAAACATCCATCCTAAAACATTTATTATCTTTTTCTATTGCAGGATATTTCATAGCTTTCGCAATATTAAATGATACTTATTGATCATTAACTCTCATTAATAATTCTCTTTTTTGCACATCTGTCACAACACTCCCTGTTGTAAAATGGTCTCCCTAAATTAATAGAAATATCTTTATTTTTCTCCATATCTAATACTACAAAGTCTATAGGAAAGATAAATTTATCCACTTTTACTAATACATCTTCTATAACTACTTGAAGATAGGTTATTGATCGATCACCTAACTGAAGAGTTACAATAAAAGGGGAAATCTCTCCTAAATCTAAACATTTAAAAATCAATAGAGGCATAAGATTTATACTCACCTCTAAATCACATAAGGCTTTTCCATAAAATTTTTCACCAATTCCAAGAGGTATAGTAAAACTACCCCGATCTTTTAACTTTTCAGGAAGCTTTTTCTGAATAATAGTGCTACACTCTTCACTCAGTGCAATGGTCTCATGATCTGTAAACTTCCTTTTTTCATGTAGTATATCTTTCATAAATTTCACATAACTTGGCATTTGTTCCAAAACCTCAATGAAAGGAATGTTTATCGTTAACTTTTTAAGGATTTCTAAAAATTTTGTAAATTGTTTGTCTTTATTCTTCTGCTATAATCATCGAGGAAATGGGGGTAATGGTTTTTCTAAGGGAACTTGTGTTTGTTCATTTTTATTTTGGTCACTTTCCATCTCTTCCTTCTCCTCACTCTTCCTTCTCCTCATTCCTCATCAGCTTCAATTTCTCTTTGGAATCTTGTTTCAACTTCTTTCCCACTTCGTAATTGAATAACTTTAATTTGCTCCTTATTTTGATCTTTTGGATTAACTTCCACAGTACTCAGAAAATTTCATGAAGGTCTGTTACTAAGTGCAGTAGCAATATGTCCTAATTGATTTTCAATATTTCTAGTAGCAGCCCCATGATTTTGTAATTGATTTCCCATATTCAACATTACTTCTTCAATCATCAACTTCTTTTCTTTAACTTTTGGGTTAGGGTTAGAGTTAAATCTAGGAGGATAAGATGGTCGATAATTACAGTTTACTTGATTATTTAAATTTTCTGAGGGGTTAATTGAGTTGTTATAATTATTCCAACTAAAGTTAGAGTGATTTTTCCATCCATGGTTGAATATTTAGAATAGGGATTGTTATTTTGATTATTTATAGCATTTATAGTTTGAAAAGATTATGGAGTATCAATTATATGCCCTAGTGAATTTTCCACTAATACTGGTCGCATTTGAGAATAATCCACTCCAATTTGATCAATCTTATTTGATGTGGCGGCAATTTGAGATGCTAAAATAGACATTGCATCAAATACATGAATACTAGCAATTCAGGACTTACCCGTTCAGGGGGACATTGAAAATTTTTAGTAGTGATTTATTATATTATAGAGTATGCTTCATCGAAAGGTTTTGACATTAGTGATTCACCTGCAGCAGCATCTATAATAGATCAAAGTGATCTTACTAATCCAACGTAAAAAGTTTAAATTATTAATCAATATGGTAAAGCATGGTGTGGACATTTTCTAAGGAGATCCTTAAATCTCTCCCAAGAGCTTCATATATTGATTCCCCATTGATTCCCCTTCAAACTGACATAAAGATGTAATATCATTTCAAAGCTTAGTAATTTTTAAGGGTGGAAAATATTTATCCAAGAATTTTCGTGATAGTTCTCCCCAAGTTCTGATAGATCCAGGTACTAATGAATTTAAAAAATATTTAGCTTTATCCCTTAAAGAAAAAAGAAAAAGTATGAGCCTAACAACTTCATTAAACACTCTGTCATATTTTAAAGTAGCACAAATTTCAAGAAAACTATCAAGATGTAAGTTAGGATCTTCAGTAGGTGTTCCTACAAACTGATTATTTTGTACCATATGGATAATAACATGTTTAAGATCAAATGAATTAGCAGCAATACAAGGATTTTGAATAATTAAATGAAGTTCATCTGTTGTTGGATTAGCATAATCTTTTAAAGGTCGTTGTCAAATTTTATTTATTTGATTATTTAAGTTATTCTCCATTTTGTTCAAATTTTTAATTTCTTTTTGTTGTTTTCAAAATTTTCTAATAATACGTTCTAATTCCAAACCTTAAGATACTAAAGCTTCAGATCCAATATTTTGCATAAACAAATATAATAAGCAAAGAAAAATTTCTTAAGAATACTCTTAAATCTAGTTATTTATTTTTTTTATTTTTGATTTTAAATATTTTTTTGGATATTTTGTATTTTGTCTATAAATTTCCTACTTTACCCAAATCTATTTAATTTACCATTACCTTCCCTGGTAACGGCGCTAAAAACTTGATCCAAGAAAAAATATAGTACTGTAAAATTTTAAAAGTTGACCCCGCTTTACAACGGTGCCAAAAATTTGATGTAGTATTTTATAAATAATAACATTAAGCACTTAATGTTGGGATTCTATGCAAGTATATGTATCATTATCAAGAAATATAAGACTTTCTATTTAAGTCCCAAATATTGATCCCACGAGGAAGGTTTAAATTTGAGATGATAAATTAACTAGGAAATTCAAAAAAATAAAATGAAATTACAGTCACTAATTTCAAATGTTTGAGATACTATCAAAACTAAATTATTAAGTACTAGCAAAATTTTAATGCAAAGTTTAAAATAGTAACTACAAAACTATGTTTATGTGATGAAGTATTCTAATATGAAAAAGCATTTTTCACACTACAATGAGATTTTGGTGAAATGAGATGAGATAAACGGATTAAATTTGTATTGTGCCAAGTAGGAGCAATTTTAATTCTCTACCCTGATTCAGTGTTATAAAAAATCATTGGCTAATCTTAGGTTTAGTCGCTAAATTCGTGGCTAGGCTAGAGGGATACTTGCTCCCACTCCAGAGCTCCCACTGCCCTTCCTCTGATGGCTAACTCTCGCTTAAGTTTTTAAAGATTGAATTTTGTATTTTTAGTCTGTCACCTTAAAAATCACCAATTCTACACCCAACAAAGTATATTTCTCTATTTATGTGCACTTAATTCTATAAACAAAATCCTCCTTCGTGGACTTAAATGTGACTCTTACTCTGTTGTAGAATTCATATTCCATTTCACGGATCATATGCTTCACAACAAATTTTAACAATTCAATTGGCTAGATCAAAAAGTAAATTAATAATGGAGTTGAAAATCCATCACAATTTATTTTATATTTTAGCATTGGCACATCCAAATTATTTCTTCATTTCACCATATCTCAGAGTAGGGAGAAAGATAAAGAGAACAACTCAGACTTCATGAAAAAGATACAACAAAACAAAAATTTCAAATATAAAAGGAAGTTCATACAACAATAATAAACAAACAACACTTATCTGTAACTCTTTCTTAAAGCAAATCATTTGTAGCCTCTCTTAGGAAATGTAGGAAGAAGAAATCTCCCACTTCTCTCACTCTCCAACACTTCTTAGAGAGTAATTCACACTTAAACTCACCACAAAAACTAAAAACTATAAAGAAAATAAATGACTAATGGTGTAGAATGGCATGGAATGGTGTAAAGTGGCAAAGAGAAGTCAAAGAGAACTGAAGGGGGGGCACGAATGAGTGGAGGAATGGAAACAAAGTCTTTTCTCAACAATTTTAGTTTTTGTAAGAAAAGGTTGGTTCTCCAATAAGTACATCCAAACACTCTTTAAAAGGAGTCAAATTTTATTGAATCTTCTAGAATTCGGATCTGAACCAACATTGGCACCGTTGGCGCCAGTGGCCATATAATTTAATCCACACTCTCCGTTAAATAGTGTCGCCATTGCTGAACAATATTTCAAAATCTCTATTTTGACTCCAAATTTCATCCTTTTTGCTTTCTTTTTGCTCCAAGTCCTAAAAATTAACAACCTGTAATAAATAATAAAACATATAAAACATAAAAAATACCTTCCATTAAAGTGCAATATAAAATATGGGTCGAAAAATACATTTATTTTTGGTATATCAGACTCAAACTAAAACCCAACTTAAATCCAACCCAAATCAAAACACCCAATTTTGCCCAATAATCTTAATTCCATCTAATTGAACTTCATGACACCCTAATTTCAACCTAATTGATGCCCAAATGCCTCATGAAAATAGTCTATAGGAAATTGAACTGTCAATCAACCCAAATCCAAACCCTAGCCAAGACAAAATCGAAGTCCAAATCTAAATCATGTCCTTAGACCCAAACCTCAAGTTCACCTCAAACCACTTGGTCTAGACCAAGCATGGCCCCAACAACCTCATGTTGAACCCTAAGACCCAAAATAGATGAACCTAGCCCACCCTAGTGGTGTCATGGACTAAGGGACCCTTGATTTATTGGATCTCCTGTCATCTTTGGCTAAGTAACCTAAACTTGTCAACATATGGTTAAACCTCCATCTTCATCACCATTAAATCTCCCTTTAAGTTCCCTGAGTAAGCTAGCCACCTCCCAATCATCAAAAAACCCAAAACTGAGAAGCCTTCTCCAAGGACAAAGCCTAAATTTCACACATCTTATGTGGTTAGCCTCCATTGGTCAATTACATCATTTAGCCCTCCACCTAAGCAGCCATTTGCACCACCTACCTAGCTAATTAAACCCTAACTCTTTGGTTATTTAAACACCACCCCTCACGGACAAGCATAGAGAGCATCCATTCCTTGGGGATACTCTGCCAAAATCCTTCTAGAGCTTCTCCAAATCTTCCTAAGTTCAATTCTACTATCTTCAGCTACCCATTTCCCCTACCTGAGTCCATATTAAGAGCTAAAAAATAGGACCTTCTTTGGTCATTCAACCAAAGATTTCAATTTCCCAAATTGAACTGTTCTTGAGCATCAACAGAGAAAGAGAGGAGGTTCCCCACTGAAATCCCCATATTTTGTGCCCTCTACACTCGAATTCGACTAAAGTTGCACCACTCTCCGATCAATCTCTTGCATAAACTCAACCTCTGCTTGAACCAAATCTTGGAGGACATTTGTGTCCTCATAACGAAGCTTCAAAACACACCCAATTGAGGCATCGCCTCTTGAGCTAAGGTATATACCGTTTCCACAAATCGGAGCTAGGTTTTGGCTTTTGTAAAGAAAAGTTTAATGTCATGCTTGATCAACCGTAAAAATAGGTTTACCTTGGCTAGATGAAGGTGTAGGAGCAAGCCCCACACAATTTATTTGACTATCAAGTGAGATATTAGATATTGAAAACATGTGATTCTCGGGATAAGTTAGTTGAGGACGACGACCAGGAGGCGTCTGATTGCGCTTGTATCAGATGGATGCCTCATATCACATCAGACGAAGCCACAACACATGAACCACGGGCCACATGGAAAGCTTTCCTAGAAAGCAAAACAAATCAGAAGCCACCATGTGTGCGTTCGCAGCCACAGAGGCTGGCGCGGGGGCCACGTGAATAAGAAGTTAAATAGCATATTTTTGATTTAATTAAATATTGAAACTTTAAAAAATCCTAACTTGGTTTAAAAAAAAATAAAAATAAAGTAAAATAACCCTATTTCTCAGTGATCCTAGCAAAAAGTTATGAACAAAAAATAAAAATTTTTTGTCATGTATTTTATTTTTAATTAATTAAATACTTCAGAGCTTGTTTTATCTCTATTTAATTAAATATTATTCACCATGACTTGAAATTTCGGGAGCCTATTCTCGATGTGATTAGGTGTGTTCTTTGATTTTTTCAAATTCAGAGGACACCCCTAACCTTAAAAGCCTCAATTTTAAATGTTCAATCACCCTTTTTTATTAAAATAAATATATAAATTAAAATGAAATAAAGAAAAATATGGGACTTATTTTGGTATTTTTTTTTAATCAGAGGACCCTAGGAAAAATATAAAATGAGTTTAAATAATTAGGGGTATTATCTTAGATAATTAAGTCATTAAAGCCCATAAAAAATTCAATAAATAAAATATAATTCAATAAATCTTAAAATTTCATCCATGATAAAGATAAAGAACATATTAAGTCACTCTAAAAATTTTAAACCCATTTGAGTTGAATTTAATATCAAAGTCTATTTTTCTAAGTAAATGAGATTTTTGGACTAAAATAATTATTCTAAATAAAATATAATTAAGAAAACTAAGAAAAATGGTTTGATGTGATCCTTGTGACTAGTGGCACCGAAGAAAAATAAAATTGGCGTTAAAACAAATACTAAGTATTTGAACTAATTTTTTACTTTAAAAAATAATTAAAAATAATTTAAAAAAATATAAAAATGCACCAAAATGTCACAATTTTTTTCCTGTTCAATTTTGACCACTTAATAAATCTTTTAAAATTTAATAGTAAATTTATGTACTTTTAAATGCTAAAAATATATTTTTCATAATTTTGCATTAAAAAAATTACAATAAACAAAGTAAAAATCATAAAAATGAAAAGTTTGTTTCTCTAAGCTCTTTGAACTTAGAGGGACTAAATAAAAATATAAAAAGTAATTTTCAAAATTAAATTATATCTTTTATTTAATTAATCTCTAAAATAACCAAATAATTATAATAATTAAAATATAATTCAAAAAATCATGAAATTTGGTCCAAGTGGTCCTCTAACCTAGGTAAACCTTCAATAATTTTCTTAAGGATAGAAACCCTACTTTGATTAATTAAATGAATTAACATTGAAAATTTGTTATAAAAATTAAAAAAACTAAATAATAATTAGAAAACCATGATTTTAGCTCTGATATTTTAATTTTCCAATGAGTTAGGTACCAAAAAAATTTTAAAATCATTTGAATTGAATTTAATGATTTATGAAGTGGAAAGCCTTAGATGAAAATTGTGATTACGGGATTTTGATGCCTTGAAAAATTTTAGGTTAAGTCAAAGGGTTAATGCATAATACTGATCATAATAAACTTTTTAGATGATTGAAACATACGGGTTTAAGAGGTAGCAATCAACTCACTACTTTTTTACAACAAGGATAGATTGTAACTTTCCTAAATTATGATGACTTGCAAGTTAACATTATTGGATGATCCTAAGGTAATGGGCTTGAGCTAGGAAGATAATAACTTACTCATTTGAAGTGCCCTAATTGGAGATTAATTCAATCTTTTAATTAGAATAAAATCCAATTATTTAAATATCTTTAATTAATGTAAATCTACCTGTTGACCTCATTTTTGGTTGAGGTTTAGTTTTTTCCTCTTTAGTAGCCTAAGGTCTAGCCATATGACTTTTCCTGTTGAATATTCTTAGAAAACTAGACATGGAACCCTCAGCACTAGAAATTCTACCCTCTTCTCTACTCAACTTGAAGTTCCACTTGTTGCTCTCAACCTCTAAGTACTTAGTAGGTGGGATCACTATGGGGGAAATTCAAGATGAGTCACCCTTAGGATTGTTGGACCTTAGGGTTGAGCTTCGGTGTTGGTCTGGAGCTAAGGCACTCACTACACTTATCTACACTCACAATCACTCACAACTCTGAACTCAAATTTCTAGCCTGGATCCCT
>NW_018165093.1:260163-261456 GCF_001263595.1 Phalaenopsis equestris
TAGTATAGGTCCATTGATCTTTTTGGGATACTCATGTAGATGGTCCCCTAAACCTACTAGCTCTAGGGGGCTAAGACCACTGAGACCACTATGTAGAGGACCCAAAATAGGGTTTCCATTGGTCCGTGGCTTGTTGGTGATGTTTCGTACCTCAAATCTACCAAAATACCCTTCTTGGCCTTTTACCCCTAAAGCACCCCCAAATTACCATAATACCCCTATTGGACCCAAAATTCCAAAAAATTCCAAAAATTGTCAGAAAATCCTAATAAATCTCAATTATTTTCGATTTCATTTTTCTCAACCACCTCATGACCCAATTTGGCCAATTTGACCATCTTTAACCAAAATCCCCAAATTGCCCTTTAAAGACCCAAATATCCCCAAATCCAACTCAAATGTCCATCAATTTGATCTCAATTGACTCCAATCCCAATCCTAAACTAAAATTAACTTTTTATATGACCAAACTAAACCAAGTCCAAGATCAATTGGTCCATGATTTGAGCCCAATTTTGATTTGAGTCAAAACCCCAATTTTGAGCATATGACCTAATCTCACCAAATTGAACCCATGGCCTAGTCAATTGGCCCCAATTGGTGTTGCAAAATCTTGATAACATGCTTATAAATCAAAATCAACCATCAATTGGCCTTGGTGAAGTTTCAAATCCATTTTATTTTGGCCTAAATCCAAAATCCCAAACTTAGCCCCAAATTGGCTAAGTCCCAAAATTTCACCCAATTGATTGCCTTAACCTCCAAATTGGCATCCAATTCATATTGAAAACTCTTCATGAGGTCCCTTTTGACCATTTACAGCAATCAATTTGGACTTATCCCAAGGCTAAGCCAAGTTAGACCTAATCCTAGCCCAACATGACCAAATTGATTAAAGTTCAAAATTCCTTCAAATTGACCCCCAATTGAACTCAAAACCACTTCCATCGTTCACCAAAGTTGTTCCCTATGATCATATACACCAAATGCAACAATCAATTGAGCCAATTGACATGTCTAACCTTGCCCAAACCAAAGTTTTGGTCATTTGCACCCACTTGGGCCCATGCACCAAATGTGGCCTAACGACCCTAAAGCTACCAAATTAACTCCACCACAACCATTAGTTGAACTTAGTGACCATTCCAAACACCATGAAATGACATAAATTAAGCCATGGACCGAAGGTACCCCAAATTAGGGGATCTTATTTCCAAAAATTCACATGCTTAAGATATCTTTGCCAAATCCAAGCACATTTGCATTAAATTGTTGTGATGGATTCCTCTGGGT
>NW_018165093.1:261495-262266 GCF_001263595.1 Phalaenopsis equestris
AGTGGCCGAAAAAGCCCAAAACCAAGAGCCACCCCCATGGCATCTCACCCAAATCAAACCTAGAGGCCAACTCATCCAAATCAAATTGAATAGCTCCTCTGCCCTCCACCTAAGCACCACAATGCACCCAAAGTTATGCCCTGAAAGCCACCCCAGGGCCATTTTTTATAAAAACTCACCTCCCACGGCCATGGGAGGTGTGCTGAATTTTCCTTAGAGAGGCCTCTCCAAACTTCCCTCTCCAAACTTCTCCAAACTTCACACAGAGCTTCCCTAAGATCCCCTCAGTGCATTCCAACCATTTTTCCTCACCCATCCCCATTGTCGGAGCTTAATCTTGAGCTTGAATCCTTGTCGGAAACTAGGACAGAACCCAAAACACCTCCATAGTCCACCAAACTCAAATTAACTTCACCCACACCTTCACAACAGTGAAAGAAGATAAAGCCCCATCAAATCCCCATTCCACAGAGATTCCACAGAGCCTCACAGAGCCTCTACCATAGCTCTAGACCAACACCTGAAATCGATCTTGGTCGAATCCACACCTAGGTCTTACACCAAGACCAGGGACTCAATCCCTAGCTGCCTTAGACCCCAACGAATGTGCCGAGAGCCTCTGATCGAAGCCTCCCTTCTCAGAGCAAAGGTATAAAACTTCTCCTCCTCCCAAGCTTATTTTGATTCTCCATTTACTTAAGCTTGATTTTATGGTACATTAACCGTATGGATGTGTTCGTCTCACTTAGACGAGTCCATAGGATCAAACCC
>NW_018165093.1:262297-263809 GCF_001263595.1 Phalaenopsis equestris
GGACGGGTACGGGATCATTCTATCGGGGACGATGACGGGGAGTTGTTCGATCAAGCGTATATCAAATGGACGGAGGAGATCGAGCCAGACAGCACTTTGGGACATAAACAACGGGCCGATTCAGCAAGCTACGTGGACAGTGGCATCCAACCAGAGCACGCCACACATGCTTTTGGAGTCGTCGTAGGTTGAGGTGGCACGCGCGGTTTAACTAGATAAATAAGCCTTTTTCTTATTTATTTAAATACCCTTAACTTAGAAAATTCATAACTTTGTGTAGAAAAGTCATAAAAATAAAATAAAAATACCCTCTTGTTGAATGAATAAAGAAGAACAATGTGGAACAAATTTGAAGTCCATTTGATGGATATTTTATTTTTAATTAACTAAACACTGTTTTTGGATCATTTGATTCTTCATGCATATTGGCACATCACCTTGACTTGGAATTTTAGCATGTTGTAGTCTCTGTCTGGGGAAGTATTCTCTGATTTTTCTGAAGTCAGAGGAGCCTCCTATACAGAGACCCATATTTTTCAAGTTTATTCACATTATTCCTTCAAAATAATCATTGAAATTACCATATTGATTATAAAATCCTAACAAAATTTTGGAAGGTCCACCATGACTAGAGAAACCTTTGGAAATAATTTCATGAGTCAACTCATTTAAAATGCCCTTAAATTTTGCAAACACTAAATCACTAAGATAATTAACTTTGGAAAATATAAACATTTAAATGAATTGATTTTTTATCTCCACTATGACTTATGATCCAGAAAACTCATCATAAAAATTTCAAAATATTTTGAGTTCATTTGACACCTTAAGTTGATTTTTAAAGATAAATACAACTTTTAACACTTAAATGATTTTTAAAAATCAAAATATATCTAAAAAAATTATAAAACTTAATTTTTTGAGTTTTCTGTGACCAGGGGTATTTTTTAAAAATAAAATGATATTTTAAATAAAAACTTGATTTTTAGCCTATTTTAAATATTTAAATAATTAAAAAATCCATAAAAATTACAAAAATAATAAAACTCATGGAAATGTTCTAAATTGCTTCCTAATTACTTAGGAACAATTAGAATATTTCTCCTAATTTTCTAAATAAAATATTGAATTTTAAAGCTTAAAAATAATTTTTAAAGGCTAAAAAAATGAGTTTACACTAAAAAAAATTCCACTAAATCAAAGAAAAATCAATAAAATATAAAGTTTGCTCCTCTAAGTTCTCTGACCTTAGGGAGATTTTTTAAAAATACAAAACCTAATTTTAACCACCTAAAATATTTTATTTTTATTAAATAGCCCAAAATTTAAAATAATTCTAATATATCACAACAAATTGAAAAAATTATGAAATTTTTTTTAAAGACTTCTCTAGTCTAGGTACACCTCGAGTAAAAATTTCAAGGGCATTTCAAAGGATTAAAATTTACCTTGGTCAAGTTAGGAATTTTCTTTGAAAAATTTTATTTTTGCATTAAAAATATTACATAAATT
>NW_018165093.1:264381-264714 GCF_001263595.1 Phalaenopsis equestris
CTAAGCCCAATTAGGATTAAAATTTGGCTAAGTATTTAAATTACACTAGCTTGCCTCTTTAAGGGTCTTCACCCACATAATTTTTAAATTAAATCACAAGTGACAATTACCTCTTTCTTAGGGATAATTGAGACATCAATGTTCACTGAGCATTAGAAGTAATCACAGGATGAACCATTAAGCAAAATAATAAGTTCAAATGGACTTGAGGCTTTTCATCAGTTGGTGAGAGGGAGGCATGGACCTGCATACCCCTCCTAACTTGTTGGATACCTTAGAGGCCTATTAAACTTAATATTCTTCCCTTGATGAAATCATCCTTAATTAACTTTT
>NW_018165093.1:265111-289986 GCF_001263595.1 Phalaenopsis equestris
AGGAGGTAACCTAAGGTTGCTAACGAGGCTTCCCACAATTTAAATGAAATTATGGAACTCATTAAGTTGGGTTTAGTAAGTTCATTTGGACTAAGTGAATCCAATAAAAAGTAGTGGTGCAAGAATGAGGGAACCGTAGGATCCTAACCGGTGTCGCTCTAATCAACTTTAATATGCCCTCATTAAATTTAAAGAACTTCAACTGTAGGGCCACCTGAATTGACATTATAACTTGACATACTAAAAAACTCAAACTCGTCGCGACAAGGAGCTTGCGGTAAGGAACTTGGAGCCATGGTGGGCAGCACGGCCATCTTCAACAGCAAAACCTGTCTTCCTCAGCTAAACCAATCTTCCTTCCTTAGACTTAAACAACAAAGCCATAAGATTTCGAGGTTGCTTGGTTATGCAACGTAAATGCTCACATCATCTTTAGGCCTTTGCATAGCCCTGCTATACATTATAAGCCCTAACTCGTCTTAGGATTCCGAGGTTTTCGTTTGTCACGACCTAAACCCTTACATCTTCCAGGTTATTTGTGTAATCATTTCACATGAATGCAAACTTTAAATAATAAAATTGGCAGGATGAAACACTTAAATATTTCTCCTTAAAATTGAAGCCAAACATTAGGATAGCTTGGGAAGTCAGTGAGGTTCTCCTCTGGATCCATGACATCCCCTAGTTCTTCTTCTTTTGGATTCTACAATAAAATGTTCCAAATTTGAACCAATCCCCTTTCACACCTCTACGTCCAATTTCGTTGAAGAGTCCTACCCTTTAAAATTCCTTGAAGATAATATTTCCTGATTTTTATCAAGAGTCTTCTTAGGTGGCTTTGGTCATTTAAGATGTAATTAACTATAAGGGCTTTCCCTTATAGGAAGCATGTCCGAACCCAGTTTAATATAAACCTTATTTAATCATTTATATTAAATAGGGGAACTTGTCAGCAAATACAAAGGTTTTGCAGACCAAACAAACGTCACACTTTCCTTAGTTTATTTGATCGAGCCTCATCCTTAAGTGTTGTGTTTATCCTTCGGGATAGTTACAGGATTTAAGGTACAATGCTCTTTCATTTTAAACTATAAAAAATATGGGGTTAGTTTGATTTCATAATCCTTCCGAAGCGCGAAGCGGGCGACGGGATTTTGATTCCGGCGACCGATAGCTTCTTACGGGCAACCCCACAAACCAACCCGAAATAACGTCGAGACTACCCTAAAAAATTGAATTAAGGGCTTAACAGTGAGTTAGGCCTGATTTAATTTGCTTAATTAGTTTTAGAAAGGGAAACTAAATTAATCATGGATAACTTTAAGACATCACAAGCCCACCTTTAATAACAAGCTTAAGATCCTTTAAAAAAATAAAAATACTTTTGCATGTTAATATAAATTCTACATGCATGAAAATTAAATTAAAAATGAAAATTTATAAAGGTCCATGGTTAATCGCTTGGATTGTTGTTTGGATTTCCCACCGTAGATTAACGGGTTAGTATCTGTCACTTAAGGTTGAGAAGCACGCAGTCCAACTCCGAACCTCCACGTTTACCAATTTTGTACACTTAGTTATGATCTTCAATATGTGACTATAAGTTTTATTTTACTTGCTCGTGTTTTACCATGACTCGCTTTCTATTTTCGTTACGTATTGGATGCTTCTTTTACTTTTCTACAATCTATTTAAATTTCCTACCAATATATTATGTTTTATGATGCTATGCAGTGGTGGCAGAGGCCCAGACACGCATATACATTTTATGCATTGCAACTTTATTTATTTATTTTATAGCATTTCATACATGCATTTCATTACTTTACATATAAAATAAAACTAAAACTAAAAAATACAAAAAAAAAATAATTTCAAAATAACATTTACACTTTTAAAACAATGAACAAACATAATACACTCTTTTTAGGTTTACAAGGACATCTCGTATGAGGTAACATATGGTTGTTAATGGGAGTTCTCTGGTTTAAAGAGCTTAATAACATGTTTGAACTAAGTAAATTCAAAAGAAAATAGTGGTGTCGGAATGAGGGAACTATAGGATCCTAACCGACATCGCTCTAATAAAAATAAAATAACCCCCTAAAGACACTTGAACAACAACAATAACAACAAAACCTGTCAATTAAATTGCAAAACTACAAAACCTTGAAACTAGAGCTGTCACTTCGACAGGGAGATTGGAACTAACTTTGTGTGTAACATGACAAGAATGTATAGATGAATAACTTTAAGAGAGTAAACAGATCTACAACATCAATTTTTCTTAGAATTAAATAACATGTCATAGCACTTTGAGGTATTTTGTTTAATATGACATAAACCCTCAACTCAACTTTAGGCCTTTGCATAGCCATGTTGTGCAATTTACAATCTAACTCACCTTATGCTTTGAGGTCATCATTTATTACAACATAAATCATCCTATCTTCCAGGCTATTTGTATGACAGTTTCATGCAAGTGTAAGCCCTAAATTATAATAATTGGCAGGAAGAAAAATCTAATACTATTTCTAAGAAATTAAAGTCAAACCATAGAGTAGCTAAGAGAAGTCCTTGAGGCCTGCCTTATGATCAGTGGCATCCCATAGTTTTCTCCCTTTAGAATTCAAAAATAGCTGCTTCTATTTGATCTTTCCCACTAATCCTTTGTTTGACCTTGAAAATCCTAAACTTTGAGATTCTTGGAGACAATACTAATTGATAAACCTAAAATATATAGTGTTTTTAGACATATTTTTATACTTATTTTTAAGATATTGCACTTTAATGGAAGGTATTTGTGGGTCAGGTATAAATAAAAAGGTGAAAAATACTAAAAGGAGTGAAAAAAGATCAAATTTGGAGCAAAAATGTAAAAATTGTGCTAAAGTATTTTGGCGCTTAAGCGCCAGATTCGGAACTTACGTGCCGGTGAAACAGAGAAGGCTACTTCTAAGCACCAGAGACCCCGTGCTTAAGTGCCAGAGAACCCATAATTAAGCGCCTGAGGCAGTTTCGTGATAGTTTACTTCATTTTGTTGAATTTTGAAGGGACATTTGAGGCACTATTGGCTAAAGAGGGTGGTTATGACCACTAAAAACAAGGTGGTTATGACCACTAAAAGGTGGTTATGACCACTAAAAACAAAAATATGGTTAGAAAACACTTGAAAGGAGGCATCCTTTAGAGAAGTCATCAAATTAGGACACATTTTGAAGAGTTAGCAAGGAACCTCTTCGAGTTTTATAGAAGAAGGAAGTTGAGACTTTTAGAAGAGTGCTTGAAGTCTTGAAAAGTGCTTAAAAAGGGAGAGATTTTTAGGCACCAAAAATTTACTTTATCCATTTTGTTTTTAGTTTTATTTTGAGAGTTAGGAGTGTTGTAAAAGAAAAGAGATTCAAAGAAACTTCATGAGTTTGGTGGAGGATTTGAGATAAGTTTTTATCTTTTGTTTTTAAACTACTTTTGGTTTCAATTAAGACTTATTGTTGGTTTGACAATGATTTCTACTTTTAAACTAAAGTGTGGGTTTATTTTCTCCATGGATTTTGAGTAATTTTCTTTATCTTTCTCCTTAAAATGATAAGTAATTAAAGTTTTGGGTGAAGTTGTGAGGAGTATTAATCTTTAATGTTGGAAGAAGTTGTGATTGTTTAATTCTATGCACTTCATTTACTTCTTGATTAAGCCTATCCAGATGTTAAAATTTGTTGTGAGAACATGTAAGAACCGGGCTAGTATTGTCTTAGTCAACAATTGGAAATAATCACATGAGATTGTATGAATGAGAATGTAATTCATATGATTTTGTACAAATAAATAATGAAATAATCATTGAAGGGTGCAGAGTTAGAGGACTTTAAAGTGACAGGTTAAAGCCCCCAACTTGGTTTATTATTTTAGGTTCTGGCATGAGATGTTAGCCCCTAGGTGGAGGGAATTAAGGGAGCTCTAGAGTGAGAGCTGGTATCTTCCCTTCCTAACTAGTCTTCAAAACCATTCAAATTTTAAATTAGCCAATGTTCTTTATAGCTTCTGTAGTAAGGGTAAAGAATAATATTGCACCTATTTGGCACAACACAATTTGCATACTTCCATAGCAGAAATCCTAATTTATTACTCATTCATGATGATGAGAAAGTTATTTTCATAATCAGTGCTTTTCTTTTACATAAACTCAAGTTATCTTTAGAAGTTTTTATTATTTTTTCAATATATCAGAAATACCAAAAAGATTTGAATTTTACTTACTGCAAAAATATCTATAAGTTTATGTAATTATCTTTCTATATAGGAAGCTTATTATGCATATTGTTAATTTTCCCTGTGGGTTCGATATTCAGGTCTTAATCAAAAAGTCATATATTACTTGATAACAATATGTATACTTGCGTAGTATCCTGATATATATATATATATATAATTAAAAAGTTAAATTATTATTTTCTCCACGATCAAGTTTTTGGTGCTATTGTAAAGTAAGAAAACATAAGTGTAAAATATCATCAAAGACAATGTTATATTGTTGCATATAAACAGTCGGGATCTTGTTTTTGACGCCGTTGCCAGAGAAAAAAAAATCAAAAGATAATTGATTAAAAGTAAATTTCTATTGTTAGAAAGTCTTATTTAAACTTTTAAAGTTATTGTAGCAATATCTTATTATAGTATTTTATTTTTGTGTGTGTTTTCTTGTATTTTATTTTATTTTTATTTTTATGTTAGTGTATGCATAGTTCAGCTTCTTAAGGACTAGTGCCCTACAATTTTGAATTAAAGAGAACTGTTAAAAAATCAAAAAAAGCAAAAAAAATTAAAATTTTTGAAAAATTTTAAAAAATTTAAAAAATATCAAACCTAAATGATAAAAATTCTGAAATTCAACAAGAATTTAGACCTTTACGAGATTATGCTAACCCTATGGTAGATGAACTTCATTGTAGTATTAAAAGACCTACTGTAGTTGCTAATTCATTTGAACTTAAACTTGCTATTACCCAAGTGATATCAAATAATCAGTTTGGGGGATCACCACGTGAAAGTCCAAATTTACATCTTGCAAATCTTTTAGAATTGTGTGCTACATTTAAATACGATGGTGTATCAGATGATGCCATAAGACTTAGGTTATTTCCTTTATCACTAAGGGAAAAAGTTATGACGTATTTGAATTCGTTAGCACCTGGATCTATCGAAACTTAGGGTGATTTTGCACAAAAATTCCTTGTTAAATATTTTCCACCATAAAAAACTGCGAAGCTCAGAAATGATATCACATCTTTTAATCTGTTTGAAGGGGATTCTATTTATGAAGTATGGGAATGATTAAAAGAACTCTTAAGAAAGTGTCCACACCATGCTATACCAGGTTGGTTAATAATTCAAACTTTTTTAATTCAATTGGTTAATAATTCAAACTTTTTATAATGGATTAGTTGGATCTCTTAGATGTATTATCGATGTCGTTGGTGGTGGTTCATTAATGTCAAAATCATTTCATGATTATTATGCTTTAATTGAGAAAGTTTATACCAATAATTTTTAATGGCTTTCTGAGAGGGTGAATCCTAAGAAAGTAGCTAATATTCATGAATCTAATGCCTTTACTATGTTAGCAGATCAAGTTGTTGCAATTTGAAGGAAGTAGACCAATTTGGATTGAATTTTTCTCAACCTATCTTTACAATTGAAGAGAATTCATTAGGCTAAATGGTACATTCTCAAGCATCATTAGAAACTTCGAATGTCATAAATAACAAGCAGAATAAGCCATAATCAAATTATTTAAACCCAGGTTGGAAGAATCATCCCAACTTCAATTGGAATAATACTATAGATGGTATTAATAAGTAATGGGGGAACAATCTAGGAAACCCATTGGGAAATTGGAACAACCAAGTGAATAATAATTATAGATCTACTTATCCTCCAAGTTTCAATAGTAATCCACAATTTAAGGAGAAAAAGTTGTCTATAGTAGAAGTGGTGTGACAAATACAAAATCAGTTACAAAGTCAAGGAGCTACAATTAGAAATATTGAGAATCAACTTGGACAAATCACAAGTTCATTAAGTAATAGATCCCAAGGATAGATCCCAAGGACAAGGAACACTTCCTATTAATACTGAAACAAACCCTAAAGATCAGAATAAAGAGCAAGTAAAAGCCGTTCAACTTAGAACTTAAAGACCAAAATAAAGAGTAAAAGAGAGTCGGAAGGTAAGGTTCAAAAAAAAAAAAACTGAAGTAGAGAGAGAAGAAATTGAAGAATTAAAAGAGGACGCTGGAAAAGATTCTGAAAGACCTATTTCTCTACTTAAATTTAACTTATAAAAACCACCACTACTTCCTCAGAGACTTCATCAATAGAAGTTGGATAAGAAATTTTAAAAATTTCTTGAAATTTTTAAGGAGCTTACAATTAATATTTCATTTGCTGAAGCCGCTGAAGCCTTATGAAGCCTTAGTACAAATGCCAAGCAATGTAAAGTTTATGAAGGATATTCTCAACGGGAAAAGGAAGTTTGAAGAAAATGAGATTTTTGCACTTATTGAGGAGTGCAGTGCAATTTTTTAGAAGAAGCTTCCTGAGAAGCTTAAAGATTCAGTTAGCTTTAATTTTTTTATGTGCGATAGGAGATTTATTTTATGGGAAAGATTTATGTGATTTAGGTGCAAGCATTAACCTTATTCCATTATTAATATTTAAAAGATTGATAATATTTAAAAGAATTATTAATATTTAAAAGATTGAGATTAGGACAAATAACCTCTACTACTATAACTATGCAGTTAGTACACCATTCAATAACTTACCCTAAAGGAGTTATAGAAGATGTCCTAGTAAATGTGGATCTATTTATCTTTCTTGTTAATTTCATTGTGCAGGATATGGAGGAAGATAAAGAGATACCTAACATTTTAGGGAGACCTTTCCTATCTACATGAAAAGCAATGATAGATTTGTAGAAATAGAAATTAATAATGCACATCAATGATCAAACTGTTGCTTTTAACATTTCAAGATCAATTAAATATCCTGCAAAAGGTAAAGATGATGAATGCTATAGATTTGATGGTATAAGATATCTGAGTGAATGCCATTTCAAAACTAATTATGAAGAAAAATCTGAAGTAAAAGATTTGGAGCACTAGCAAGAAGAGGAATTAGATAAATATAAAGATCTTTTTAGGAAAATCCAGACTATGTTCGAGAAAGTTTTGAATATTTGGACACGATAGAAAAAGATAAATCATTCTGTCCATCAATAGAAAAACCTCCAGAACTTGAGTTGAAATTACTTATAGATCATTTAAAATATTCTTTTTTAGTTAATTCCTCTACTTTACAAGTTATAATTTCCTCAAAGTTAACGATAGAAGAAGAAGGAAGATTGATGAAAATTTTGAAAAATTTTAAGACAGCCTTTAGAAGGATAATAACTGATATTAAAGAAATCAGTACTTCAATTGTATGCATAAAACTCATATGGAAGAGAACTGCAAACCCAAGGCTGATCTTCAAAGGAATTTGAATCCTATAATGAAAGAAGTTGTTAAGAAAAAAATTTTAAAGTGGTTAGATGTTGTAATTATCTACTCTATTTCTCTATTTCAGATAGTGCATGTAGTGCATGGGTTAGTCGAATTCATTGTGTTCCTAGGAAAGGAAGAGTAATGGTAAATATGAATGAACATAATGAGTTAATACTTATTAGACAAGTCACAATGTGGCGAATATGCATTGATTATAGAAAATTAAATATTGCCACAAGGAAATATCATTTTTCACTACCCTTTCTAGATCAAATGTTGGATAGACTAGTTAAGCATAAATACTTATGATTTTTGAATGGATATACTGGTTATCACCAAATACAAATAACTCCTGAGGGTCAAGAGAAAATAACTTTTACCAGTATATATGGTACAATTTCTTTTAGAAGAATACCCTTTAGTTTATTGAATGCCCCTACTACATTTCAAAGATGTGTGATGACGTTTTTTTGTGATTTGATTGAAAAAGAGATTGAAGTATTTATGGATGATTTTTCAATATTTGAAACTTCATTTGACTAATGTTTAGAATATTTATCAAAATTCCTTAAGCGCTGTGAAGAAACAATTTAGTCCTTAATTGGGAAAATATCAATTTATGGTAGGAGGAGGAATTGTATTAGGACATAAAATATCAGAAAATGGTATGGAAGTAGTTCCTGCTAAAATTCAAATGATCTCTAATTTATCTTATCCAACAAATGTAAGGAAAATTCGGAGTTTTTTAGGACATGCTAGGTTCTACAGACGATATATTAAGGACTTTTCAAAAATTGCTAAGCCTTTATGCCATTTACTGGAGAAAGATGTAATTTTCAATCTTGATGAAGAGTGCCTATAAAATTTTAAGTTATTAAAATAAAAATTAGTCACTACACAAATTATAGTTTCAAAAAATTCGGGAAAACCTTTTGAACTGTTGTGTGATGCAAGTGATTATGTTATTAGAGCTATTTTAGGACAAAGACATGATAAAATCTTCAAAGTAATTTACTATACTAGTAAAGCTCTTAATGAAACTCAGGTTAATTATACAAAAATTGAAAAAGAGTTATTAGCAATAGTATATGCCTTTGATAAATTTACATCATATTTAATTGGGACTCATTGCATAGTGGACTCATTGCATAGTGCATAGCATAGTGCATATAGATCATTCTGCTTTTAAGTACTTAATGAAACAGAAGGAGTCTAAACCTAGACTTATAAGATGGATTCTTCTTTTGCAAGAATTTGAATTTGAAATAGTTGGTCGAAACGGAACTAAAAATCAAATTGCTGATCATTTGTCCAGACTTGAGATAGAAAAATTACTCAATTTTAAGAAAGAAATTATTGAACATTTTTTATATGAAAAATTGTTCTATATTAATGAGTGGTGTGTTCCATGGTATACTGACATTGTGAACTTTCTTGTTAGTGATATTGTACCTTATGGAATGACATACTAAAAGAAGAGGAAATTTATTTCTAAAAAAGCTAAGACTTTTATTTCTAAAGCTAAGACTTATTTTTGGGATGACCCATTTTTTATATAAACAAGGAAATAATATTATTATTTGAAGATGTGTACCTTTAGAAGAAACATATGAAATTATCCAAAAAAATTCATAATTCTGATTTTAGGGAATATTTTGGTGTTGATAAAGCAACATACAAAATTTTATAATATGGATTCTATTGGTCTACTATCTTTAGAGATGTTAATGCTTATATCAAAGTTGTGATAAATGTCAACGTTTTTATAGATGTTAATGAGTAGGAAATATTTCTAGAAGGAATCAGATGTCTGTCATATATATGCTAGAAGTTGAAATATTTGATGTTTGGGGATTAGATTTCATGGGACCATTTGTACCATCTTTCAAAAATTTATATAAACTGTTAGTAGTGGACTATCAGTTCAAATGGAAAGAAGCTGTTGCTTTACCTCTATGTGATGCTCAAAGTGTAGCAAAATTCTTAAGAATGATCATATTTTTTAGTTTTAGGAGAGTGATCATAACTAATAGGGGAAGTCATTTAGGAAATGCCATAATGAAGAAATTATTAAAGAAATATCATATAAACCATAGAATTGCTATTATTTATCATCCTCAGAAAAGTGGTTTAGCTGAATTATCCAATCAAGAAATTAAAAGAAATATATAAAAAAATAAGAATCTAATAATAATCGATTGGTCAGTCAAACTTGACTATGCTTTGTGGGCTTATGGGACTGCATACAAAACTCCTATAGAAATGTTCCCATATAGGCTTATATTTGGGAAAGCTTGTGACTTACCAGTTGAACTTGAACATAGAGCATATTGGGCAATTAAAGAGTTCAATTATAATTTAAAAGATGCTGGTGAGAAATATTATTGCAATTAAATATGCTTGAAGAGATAAGGAATGAATATTATGAGAGTGCTAAGATTTACAAAGAAAAGATGAAGATGTGTAATGATCGAAGGATTCTAATAAAAAATTTCAGCCAAGGTAACAAGTATTGCTTTATAATGCAAGGTTAAAATTCTTTCTAGGCAAACTTAAGTACAGGTGGATGGGCCCCTATGTTGAGATAAAAGTTTGTCCTTGTTGAGCTGTGGATATTAAAGATCCTAAAGCTGAGAAAATATTTAAAGTTAATGGTCATAGACTGAAACCTTATTTAGTAAGGGATCATAATAAATTTTACAATCGAATGATGTTGGGTTAACCAAAATAAGCATTGGTTACGCCAAGCTGACTATGTTAAACCAAGTGCTTTATGGAGGCATCACGTACTTATCAGTGTGTTTTGTTTTGAATGTTCTTTGTGTGTGATTAGGATAATTAGGTGTAGTATTTTTGAGACTATTATGTGTTAGTATTGATTTTAAGACTTTATTTAGTGATCTAGACTTGCTAAAATGAGAATTTGGACGTTAAGTTCACTGGTAGAAAATTGAGCACTGGCGCTTAAGTGCCAATATTCAACGCTTAAGTGAAGGAGTTAAAAATGACATGCAAAATTCATATTCTAGAAGGTTTACCCACCAATTGGTTGACTAAAACATGCCAAGTCAGTTTTAGAATATGCCTAAAAGTTATTAGAGGGATTTAGGCCTATAAATAAAAGGGTTTTGTTATTGAATTTCACCCCAAATCATTTTTAGCTCTAAGAGTCTAAGAGAGAGAAAGATTTTGAGAAGATGTCTTCATGGGAGATGGACTTGAAGAATAAGGAAGAGACCAGACCATGAGGAAGAGATTAGAGATTCATCAGTCAAAGTGCACAAGAGATGTATAACGTTTTCTTAGTCGTTAGTATTAAATGAATATCAGAAAAGATCACCATAATTGAGACTAGCATGACTTTACATAAGGCAAAGGTAATTTAGATTCATGCACATCTATAGCATATTGGATGGTAATTGAAAATGTAATATATCCATACTAGTTATATAGAGGAAGCAGATAAAGAGATGTATCTTAAGCAAAAATGGATTGAAGAAGATAGTATCGGAGCTCCTCACCATCGTCCGTTTCATCAACTTTATCTTCATAATGCCCAAGGAGAGACTAATAAAAGATCGGAATTTGTCCCAAGTGTTAAAGTTTTTTGTTAGGAGTCGTTGTTTAATGTGTTAAGAGTTAAATACTATTTTTGAAGTTTATGTTAGTTTGTTTAGTGTTTGTATTTAAAAGATTTTCTCATCTGAGACTATTTGGAGTGAGAATTAAGTGTTTCATGTACTTGCACTAGTTTATGAATGAATGTATGTGTTTTTTTTGTGAAAATTTGTGTTATTTTTAGCCTCGAATTGAATTAGTAATATTGGAGAATTTTTAGAGAGAGTCAAGGGAGAGGAAAATAGTCATTTAAGTGTTGTGAGACCATTTAGGGGTGGTATAATTAGGCTAATAGTGCATTTTACTTAAGTTCAAAAATTTCAAAAATAGTGCACTGCCACCTAAGCACTACATTCTCACGCTTACGCACTGTGGGCGCTAATTTTGTGTTGAAGGAGTTGCCTGTAAGAAGCTGTGGGTCACCGGAATCGAAATCCTGTCGCCCGCTTCGGTAGGACATTTTAATTTACATATATATTTAGTTTAGAAAAATATGAAATCAAACTGACCCCATAATTTTGATAGTTTAAATGAAAGAGCGCTGTTCCTAAAATCCTGTATCTATCCCGAAGGATAAACACAAGACGTGAGGATGAGGCTCGATCGAATAAACTAAGGAATATATGACATCCGTTTGGTCTGTGAAACCTTTGTATTTTCTGACAAGTTCCCATATTTAATATAAAGAATCAAATATGATTTATATTAAAATGGGTTCGGACATGCTTCCTATAAGGGCAAGCACTTATAGTTAATTACATCTTAAATGACCAAAGTCACCTAAGAAGACACTAGATAGAAATCAGGAAATATTATCTTCAAGGAGTTTCAAATGGTAGGACTTTTCAATGAGATCGGACGTAAAGGTGTGAAAGGGGTTTGGTTCAAATTTTGAACATTTTGTTGTAAAGTCCAAAAGAGGAAGAACTAAGGGATGTCATGGATCTGAGGGAGAACCTAGGTGACTCCCCAAGCTATCCTAATGTTTGGCTTCAGTTTTGAGGAGAAATATTTAAATGTTTCAATGTTCCATCCTGTTAATTTTATTAGTTAGGGCTTACATTCGTGTGAACCTATCACACAAAAAGCCTGGAAGATGTGAGGTTTTAGGTTGTGGCAAACGACAACCTCAAAATCATAAGACGAGTTAGGGCTTATATTATATAGTAGGGCTATACGAAGGCCTAAAGATAAGTTGAGGATTTACGTTGCATAAGCAAGCAACCTCGAAGTACTATGACTTTGTTGTTTAATTCTAAGGAAGGAAGATGGTTTAGCTGGGGAAGATAAGTTTTGCTGTTGAAGATGGTCGTGCTGCCCACCATGCTAGCTCCAAGCTCCTTACCGCGACGAGTTTGAGTTTTCTAGTGTGTCAAGTTATTTTTATGGGGGCATATTAAAGTTGATTAGAGCGACACCGGTTAGGATCCCATGGTTCCCTTGTTCTGGAACCACTTTTTTCTATTTGATTCACTTAGTCCAAATGAATTTACTAAACTCAACTTAATGAGTTCCATAATTTCATTTAGACTGTAGGAAGCCTCGTTAGCAACCATAGGTTACCTCCTCCGAGAGATTCCGGATCATCCGATAGATACATCTCAATTTAGTTGCAATTTGTAGTTTTGTGTGATGTTTGTTATTAAATTTTGAGTTGTTCTATATTTTTAATGTTGTGAAGGTGAATTTTATCTAGGTTGATTTTAGTTTTGGTTTTGGTTTTAGTTTTATGACTATCCTGATTGTTTTAGTTTTCATGCAGGGTGGTATCGTTGTTTAGCATGCAAATTTGAAGATATAAAAGTACAGTATGAAAGTACAAGAAAGACAATGTTGAAAACTGTAAAAGCGTACCTGGCGAGTATTCTCGTTCCACCACCTGAAACTTAAAATGCATGTTAAGGCCTTTATGGAGAGCAGGCAATTTTGGCGACCTATCTAACCCTAGGTCATTCCTTGGGGGGTCCTTAAGAGTTTAACTAAGGATGATGTTCCCAAGGTAAACATGTTAAGTTTAGTAGATCTCCGAGGTATCCAACATATCTAAAGAAAGAAGCAGGTCCGTGCAACTCTCTCGCTGCCTTAACTCTCTCGCTGCCTCTCGCTGCCTTGTGGAAAATCCTGAGTTCTTTTAAACTTATTATGTCGCTTAAAAATTCATCCTATAAAACACCCTAATGCTCAATGAACATTGATATATTAATTATCCCTAAGAGTAAGGCAATTATCATATGTAATTTAATTTTGAAAAATATGTGGGTGAAGACCCTTAAAGAGGCAAGTTAGTGTTATTGGAACACTTAACCAAATTTTGGTTATAATTGGGCTTGTTGTGCTTGAAAGATGTTTGAATTTTAAATGATGTTTACTTTTATAATCCTTATTTAAATAAAACTTGATTTAGCCTAAGTCACTACTAAGCCCTTAAGACCTAGGTGAGTGTCTTAATTAGTTTTGAAAAGGTTAAGCTTTAAGTGGTCATAAATCATAATTTGAATTTTATTTCAAAATCAAAATAGGGGTATTAAATTGATTAATTATTGACTTCAAAAGTCATACCCCTAAGTCCTTGGTTCATTTAATTTTAATAAACCTAATAAACTTCCCAAATTTTAATAATTTATAAATTTATTAACTTATATTTTCAATTAAGAAAGTGATGTTGGTTTCTACCAATTAACCCCTTGTATTTCAAACAACCAAACTAAGATCAGAGGTTACCCATTTCCCTCCTTAAATTAAGCCTAAATGTTAATTAAGGCAAAATTTTAAAAATTACACATTTGTCCCTAAGGCTCTAACACTTCATAATTTGTCAAATTTAATTCAAATGACTTTGAAATTTTTATCCTACCTCATTCATGGGTCAATTAAGACATCAGAGGAGAAAGAGTGATTTTTCAAAATTTAATTTATCTTATATAATTATTTTCATGCAAAAATAAGATTTTTCAAAGAAAATTTCTAACTTGACCACGGTGAATCCTAATCACTTGAAATTTTTATTGGAGGTAGGCTTAGACCAAAGAAGCCTTTGGACCAAATTTCATGATTTTTTGGTTTTATCTGAATTTTAAGAATTATTTTATGTTTGGGGTATTTATTAAATATAAAATATTTCAAAAGGGGAAAATTAAGTTTTATATTTTTGAAAAGTCCTCCTGAAGTTAGAGAATTGAGAGGAGAAGATTTTATATTTTTCTGAATTTTATTTGATTTATTGGCATTATTTTTAATGAAAACCCATTTTTAGCCTTTAAAAATATTTTTTTTAAGCTTTAAAATTCAATATCTTTATTTAAAAAACCAAGGAAATTATTTTAATTATTCCTAAGTGCTTAGGAAACAATTTAGAACATTTTCCTGAATTTTATTATTTTTGTGATTTTTAGGGATTTTTAACTATTTAAAATTTTAAAAGAGGAAAAAAATTAAGTTTTTATTTTATATATCATTTTATTTTTAGAAAATACCCCTGATCACAGAGAACTTAAAAAAAGAAGTTTTATAATTTTTCAAGTTATATTTTAATTATTGAAAATCATTTAAATGCCAAAAATGTTATTTAACTTGAACAATCAATTTAAGTTATCAAATGAATTTAAAATACTTTGAAAGTTTTATGGTGAGTTCTTTGGATCTTGAAAAATAGTGGAGATAAAAAATTAAGTCATTCTGTTGTTTGTATTTTTCAAAATTAATTATCATAGTGATTTAGGGTTTGTAAAAATTAGGTGTATTTTGAATGACTTGGCTCATAAGAAATTTTCCTAAGGGTCCTATGATCATAGTAAACATTCAAAAATTTTCTTGGATTTTTCTAAGAAAACTGCTAATTTCTATGATTATTTTAAGCAAATAATGTACAAAATCTCAAAAAATGTGATTATTTGTCGAGGGATCTCCACTGACTTTGGCAAAATCAGAGAATGTTTCCCTTAACAGAGGCTACAACATGCCAAAAATTCAAGCTATGGTGATAAGTCTACATGTATGGAGAATCAAAAGATTCAAATCAGTATTTAATTAATAAAAAATAAAATATGCATCACATGGACTTAAATATATTTTCACATTATTCTCCTCTGTTCACTGAGCAAGTGGGTATTTTTATTTTTTTTTTTCTGATTTTTCTACACCAAGATATGATTTTTTTAAGTTAGTGGTATTTCAATAAATAGGAAAAATCCCTATTTATCTATTTAAACATGTCGGCGCTATTTCGGGGGTTTGTGGGGAGTTGCCTGTAAGAAGCTGTCGGTTGCCGGAATCGAAATCCCGTCGCCCGCTTTGGAAGGACATCGAAGTGTGAAACCAAACTGACCCCATATTTTTCATAGTTTAAAATGAAAGAGCACTGTACCTCAAATCCTATATTTATCCAGAAGGATAAACACAAGACTTGAGGATGAGGCTCGATCAAATAAACTAAGCCAAGTATCACGTTCGTTTGGTCTGTGAAAACTGTGTATTTGCCGACAAATTCCCCTATTTAATATAAAGGATTAAATAGGGTTTATATTAAGCTGGGTTCGGACATGCTTCCTATAAGGGCAAGCCCTTATTGTTAACTACATCTTAAATTACTAAAGTCACTTAAGAAGACTCACGATAAAAATCAAGAAATATTATCTTCAAGGAATTTCAAAGGGTAGGACATTTCAATGAAATCAGACGTAGAGGTGTGAAAGGGGATTGGTTCAAATTTGGAAAATTTTATTGTAGAATCCAAAGGAGGAATAACTAGCAGATGTCATGGATCCAGAGGCGAACCTTAGTGACTTCCCGAGCTATCTTTATGTTTGGCTTCAGTAGTTTTGAGGAGAGATATTTAGGTGTTTCATCCTGCCAATATTATTAGTTATGGCTTACATTCGTATGAAACTATCACACAAATAGCCTGAAAGATGTGAGGGTTTAGGTCGTGACAAATGACAACCTCAGAATCCTAAGACGAGTTAGGGCTTTTATTGTATAGTAGGGATGTACAAAACCCTAAAAATAAGGTGAGGATTTGCGTTGCATAAGCAAGCAACCTCGAATTTCTATGGCTTTGTTGTTTAAGTCTAAGGAAGGAAGATTGGTTTAGACAGGTTTTGCTGTTGAAGATGGTCGTGCTGCCCACCATGCTTGCTCCAAGCTCCTTGCCGCAATGAGTTTGAGTTTTCTAGTGTGTCAAGTTATGATATCAAATCAAGTGGCCTTATGGTTGAAGTTCTTTAAATTTTATGGGGGCATATTAAAGTTGATTGGAGCGACACCGGTTAGGATCCTACGGTTCCCTCGTTCCGGCACCACTATTTTCTGTTTGATTCACTTAGTCGAAATGAACTTACTAAACCCAACTTAATGAGTTCCATAATTCATTTAGACTGTTGAAACCCTCGTTAGCGGCTGTAGGTTACCTCCACCGAGGGATTCCCGATCATCCGATAGAGATATCTTAATTTAGTAGCAATTATAGTTTTGTGTGATGTTTGTGATTAAATTTTGAGTTGTTTTATATTTTAAATGTTGTGGGGGTGAATTTTATCTTGGTTGATTTTAATTTTGATTTTGGTTATGGTTATGTGGCTATCCTTATGGGTTTTGGTTTTCTGCAGGGTATCATAAATGTAGGTAAATGCAAGTATAAAAAGAAACAACATAGGCATAAAGAGAATCATGTAAGGAAAAGGCACATGAAAGACAATACTATAAACTGTAAAAGCGTACTTGGCGAGTCTTCTCGTTCCACCACCTGAAACTCAAAAATGCATGTGAGGGCATTTATGAAGAGCAGGGGCATTTATGAAGAGCAGGAAAGAGCAGGAAAAGTAAAGTCCTGGCGGTTTTCCTTACTCTATGCTGTATTTTGGTGAGTCCTTAAAAGTTTAATTAAGGATGATTTCATTGAGCAAAGTATATTTAGTTTAATAGACCTCTGAGTAGTTTAATAGTATATTTAGTTTAATAGACCTCTGAGGTATCCAAATAAGTCAGGAGGAGGAAGCAGGTCCATGCCTCCCTCTCACCAATTGGTGAAAAGTCTCGAGTCCATTTAAACTTATTATGTTGCTTAATGTTTCATCCTGTGAAAACTTCTAATTCTCAGTGAACATTAAGGCTTAATGATCCCTAAGAAAGGGGTAATTATCATTTATCTTTTAATTTGAAGATTATGTGAGTGAATTTCCTTAAAGTGCAAGGTGGTGTAACCTGAACACTTAGCCAATTTTTTTTAATTAGGCTTAGTGGTGTTTCAAGGATGTTTGGTTATGTTATGTTTATTTCTCTAATCCTCATTTAGTCAATTTTGATTTGGCCTAAGTCACCACTAAGCCCTTAAGACCTAGGTGAGTGTCATAATTAGTTTTGAAAAGGTTAAGCTTTAAGTGGTCATGATTCATGATTTGAATTTTTGACTTCAAAGTTCATACCCCTAAGTCCAGGATCATTTAATTTTAATAAACTTCCAAGTTTTTAATAATTTAGAAATTTATTAACTTATATAAGAAAGTGAGATTGGTTTCTACCAATTAACCCCTTCTGTTCCGAACATCAAATAAACTGATTAAGATCAGAGTTTGCCCCTTTCTCTCCTTAACTTAAGCCTAAATGTTAATTAAGGCAAAATGACACAAAATTACACATTTGTCAAATTCAATTCAAAGGACTTTAAAATTTTTATCCTACCTCAATCAGTGGTCAATTAAGACATCAGAGGAGAAAATATGATTTTTTAGAATTTAATTTATTTTATATAATTATTTTCATGCAAAAATAGGATTTTTCAAAGAAAATTCCTAACTTGACCAAGGTAAATTCTAATCTTTGAAATTTTTACTGGAGGTAGAACTAGACCAGAGAAGCCTTTGGACCAAATTTCATGATTTTTTGTATTCTCTGTAATTTATCAGAATTATTTTAAGTTCTAGGTTATTTACTAAAAATAAAATATTCTAAATGATGAAAATTAAGTTTTGCATCTTTGAAAAATCTCTCTAAGGTTAGAGAACAATGAGGAGCAAATTTCAGATATTTCTAATTTTTCTTTGATTTATTGGAATTTTTTCAGTGAAAACTCATTTTTAGCCTTTAAAAATTATTTTAAGATTCAAAATACTATATCTTTATTTGGAGAACCAGGAAAAATATCCCAATTACTTCTAAGTGCTTAAGAAATAATTTAGAAAATTTCCATGAATTTTATTATTTTTGTGTTTTTTATGAATTTTTAAATATTTAAAATTTTTTAAATTTTATTATTTTTGTGTTTTTTATGAATTTTTAAATATTTAAAATAGGCTAAAAATCAAGTTTTTATTCTAAATATTATTTTATTTTAATAAACTATCCCTGATCACACAGAACTCAAAAAAACTTAGTTTCATAATTTTTTGAGTTGTATTTTGATTTTTAAAAAATCATTTAAATGTCAAAAGTTATATTTATCTTTAAAAATCAACTTAAGTTATCAAATGAACTCAAAATATTTTGAAATTTTTATAGTGAGTTCTCTGGATCATAAACCACAGTGGAGATAAAAAATCAAGTTAGTTAAATGTTTATATTTTCCAAAATTAATTATTTTAGTGATTTAGTGTTTGTAAAATTTAAGTGCATTTTAAATGACTAGACCCATGAAATTATTTTCAAAAGCTTCTCTGATCATGGTGGACCTTCCAAAATTTTCTTAGAATATTCTAATCAATATGCTAATTTCCATGATTATTTTAAGGAACTAATGTGCAAGAACTTGAAAAATATGGATCTCTGTATAGGAACCTCCTCTGACTTTGAAAAAATCAGAGAATGTTTCCCTTGACAGAGGCTACAACATACCAAAATTTCAAGTCAAGGTGATGTATCAATATGTATGGAGAATCAAATGATCTGAAACAGTGTTTAATCAATTAAAAATACTTTATGCATCAAATGGACTTGAAGTTTATTCCACATTCTTCTCCTTTGTTCACTGAGCAAGAGGGTATTTTCATTTTATTTTTGTGATTTTTTTACACAAAGTTATGAATTTTCTAAGTTAAGGGTATTTAAATAAATAGGAAAAAGCGCTATTTATCTATTGAAACCACGCGTGCTGACTAGAACCTAGGCAGCTCCGAAGGCATGAGTGGCGCGCTCCGGTTGGACGCCGCTGTCCACGTAGCTGCTGACTCGGCCCGCTGTTTATGCCCTGAAGCGCTATTTAGCTCGATCTCCTCCGTCCAGTTGATACACGCTCGATCAAATGACTCCCCGTCGTCCTCCCTGATATAATGATCCCGTGACCGTCCACACTAAAACCCTAAGATCTCAGCCTAGACTCAACCAAATCACCCCGGGTTTGGTCCTATAGACTCTTCTAAGTGAGACGAGCACATCCATACGGTAATCATGCCATTAAATTAGATTTATGCAAGTGTAGAATAAAAACAAGCTTGGGACAGATGCAGTGATGTTTTATACCTTTGCTCTGATAAGTGAAGCTTCAATCAGAGGGTATTGGCAAGTTTGTTATGATCCAAAGAGGCTAGGTATTGAGTCTTTGGTCTTGGTGTAAGGCCTAGGTATGAATTTGATCACGACTGGATTTGGGTGTTGGTTTAGAGCTATGGTAGAGGCTCTGTGGAAGGGCGATTTTATTAGGCTTTAGCTTCTTTCACTATTGTTAAGGTGTGGGTAGGTTTAATTTGAGTTTGAGTGGACTGTGGAGGTGTATTCAATTCTTTCCTGGTTTCCGGCATGGTTCTAAGCTCAAAATTGAGCTACGACAATGAGAATTAGTGAGGGAAAATGGTTGGAATTCACTGAGGGGATCTTAGGGAAGCTCTGTGTTAAGTTTGGAGAGGCCTCACTAAGAAAATTTCAGACTAAGAAAATTTCAGCACACTAAGAAAATTTCAGCACACTTCCCATGGCCGTGGAGGTGAGTTTTTGTAAAAATGCCCGGCTCTCAGGGCATAAGTTTGGGTTCATTGTGGTGCTTAGATGGAGGGCAGAGGAGCTCTATCAATTGGTTTGGCTGAGCTGGCCTCTGGGTTTGATTTGGGTGAGGTGCCATGGGGTGGATCTCAGTTTTGAGCTTTTTTGGCCACTAGGCTGGCCGGTCGGCCAGGGGGAGGGGGCTAGGAGCTCAGGGAACCCAGGGGAATATGTCACAGTAATTTAGTGCAATAATACCTAATTTTGGTAAGGATATCTTAAGCACATGCATTTTTGGAAATAATATCCCTTGATTTGGAAAAACATTGGTCCATGGCTTGATTTAGGAGGTTTCATGGTGTTTGGAATGGTCACTAAGTCCAACTAATGGATGGTCACTAAGTCCAAGTCACTAAGTCCAACTAATGGCTGTGATGGAGTTAATTTGGTGACTTTAGGGTGGTTAGGTCACATTTAGTGCATGGGTGCAAATGACCAACTCTTGACTTTGGTCTAGGCTAGCCATAATACTTGGCCAAATTAATTATTTAATTTGGTGGGATGATCATAAGGAACAACTTTGGTGAAGCATGGAAGTGGTTTTGAGCTCAATTGAAGGATCAATTTGAGGGAATTTTATCAATTAATCAATTTGGTCATTCAATTGAAGGATCAATTTGAGGGAATTTTGAACTTTAATCAATTTGGTCATGTTGGGTTAGGCTTGGGTCAGCCTTGGGCTAGCCTTGGGCTAAGTCCAAATTGATTGTTGTAAATGGTCAATAGGGACCTCATGAAGAGTTTTCAACATTAATTGGACGCCAATTGGGAGGTTAAGGATATCAATTGGGTGAAGTTTTGGGACTTAGCCAATTTCGGGCTAAATTTTGGAATTTTGGATTTTGGCCAAAATCAAATGGATTTGAGGCTTCACCAAGGCCAATTTATGGTTGATTTTGATGTGTAGGAATATTATAAATGTTTTTCAACATTAATTGGAGCCAATTGAATAGTCTATAGGTTCAATTTTGTAAGATTAGGTCATATGGTCAAAATTGGGGTTTTGACCTAAATCAAAATTTGGCTCAAATTATGGGCCAATTAGGCTTGAATTTCATCTAGTTTGGTCATATCAAAAGTGAAATTGAGTTTAGGATTGAAGTTGGTGTCAATTGAGATCAAATTGATGGACATTTGAGTTGAATTTGGGGAAATTTAGGCCCTTAAAAGTAAATTTGGGGATTTTTTTTTATGATGGTCAAATTGGCCAAATTGGGTCATGTGGTAGTTGAGAGAAACAAAATTGGGAATATTTGGGATTTAGTGAGATTTTTTGGGAATTTTTGAAATTTTTGAGAATTTGGGCTATGGAGGGGTATTTTAGTAATTTTAGGGTGTTTAGGGGCAAAAAGCTAAGATGGGTATTTTGGTAGAGTTGAGGTATCAACGGTAGAGTTGAGGTATTTTGGTAGAGTTGAGGTATCAACCATCACCAACAAGCCATGGACCAATGGAAACCCCCATTTTGGGTCTACATAGTAGTCTTCGTTAAACCATAGCCCTAGGGCTAGTATGTTTATGGGACCATCTACATGAGTATCCCAAAAAGATCAAGGGACCTAGGCTAGAAAATTGAGTTTAGGGTTGTGAGTGATTGTGGGTACAGATAAGTGTAGTGACAGACTCAGCTCCAGAAGATGTAGTGAGTGCCCTAGTTCCAGAAGAATACCAAGGGTCAACCTTAAGGTCCAGCAGTCCTAAAGGTGACTCATCTTGAGTTTCCACCATAGTGACCCCACCTACTAAGTATTTAGAGGTTTAGACCAACATGTGCAACTTCAGGTTGAGTAGAGAAGAGTTTGGAATTTCTAGTTGTGAGGGTACCTTTTCTAGTTTTCTAAGAATAGTTAATTGGAAAATGTTATGGCTAGACCTTAGGCTACTAAAGAGAAAAAAACTAAACCCCAACCAAAAATGAGGTCAATAAATGGACCCCCAATAGGTGTGGTGTACTGGGCAAGCACTTCGCGTGTATTGGCATTGACCGAGGAGATCAACAAAAACCAATATGAACTCCTAAGTTAAAAGACCCAGAAGTATGCATAGAGTTGTGTGCGTGATTTGTTTCTGCTGGGGAATTAGCAGGTGAGTGTTTGATCAACTCAAGAGGTAGGGACTCTCGCTGGGGATTGGAGAGTGGACTTTATGTTATGAAATTTGAGAATGTTCTAGAGGATGGGAACCAGTATGCAAGTGCTAAACCCGATGTGAGAATTAAAATTTAGGTATCAATTCAAAAAGAGAAAGAGAGAGTCAGAATGTAAGGACTGACCTCGAATGTAATGAATCAAAAATGTAGGACTGGGAATTGAAATGTATGTCAATTCTCAAAAGAGAGTATCAGAATGTAAGGACCCACCTCGAATGTAATGAATCAGAAATGTTGGGCTAATTCGGAAATGAGAATTGAAATGTAGGTCAATTCTCAAAAGAGTGTGTCGGAATGTAAGTACCGAACTCGAATGTAATGAATCAGAAATGTAGGATTGATAATTGAAATGTATATTAATTCTTAAAAGAGAGTGTCAAAATGTAAGGCCCGACCTCAAATATAATGAATCAGAAATGTGAAAATGAGCATTGAAATGTATATCAATTCTTAAAAGGGAGTGTCAGAATGTAAGGACCGACTTCAAATGTATTGAATCAGAAATGTAGGACTAAGAATTGAAATGTATATCAATTCTCAAAAGAGAGTGTCAGAATGTAAGGACAGATCTCGAATGTAATGAATCAGAAATGTAGGACTGATTAAAAAATGTGAATTTAAATGTAGGTCAATTCTCAAAAGAGGGTGTCAGAAAGTAAGGACCGACCTTGAATGTAGTGAATCAGAAATGCAGGACAATTCAGAAATGAGAATTGAAATGTAGGTCAATTCTCAAAAGAGGGTGTCAGAATATAAGGACCGACCTCGAATGTAGAATGTAATGAATGAATCAGAAATGTAGGACTGATTCGGAAACGAGAATTGAAATGTAGGTCAATTCTCAAAAGAGGGTGTTGGAATATAAGGACCGACTTTGAATGTAATGAATCATAAATGTATGACTGAGAATTGAAATGTATGTCAATTCTCAAAGGAAAGTGTCAGAATGTAAGGACCAACCTCGAATGTAATGAATCAGAAATGTAGGGCTGATTCGGAAATGAGAATTAAAATGTAGGTCAATTCTCAAAAGAGATTGTCGGAATGTAAGGTTGTACTATTGAATTTAAAGAAATGTATCACGTGAAAAAGGTTGATCCTGTTGAAGGAGATCCATAAAGCTTTGTGAGTTTTTGTGTAAAATGTGAAATTCTACAGGGATGTGTAGAGAGTTAGTGTAGATAACGATGGTTGTGCTACACACACAAAGATTAGGAGATTCCAAAAATGGAAGAATCCACTCAACAGGTTTGTTTTATTTTCTTGTTGTTTTTATCACATTTAATTTTTCAAAATATGTTTTTTTTAAGTTTTAATTTTAATTGGTTGATTTTCAAAAGAAATTTATTTTGTTGTTTACTCATTTGTTATTATTATTATTTTTTTGTTCAAATTTTACTTATTGTTAAAGATTTGTTGTTTCGTTCTTTGTTCAATGAAACTCTGAACCATCATATGGTTCGCGGCTTTCATCCATTGCACAAAAAGGCAACTGACAAAAAGGCACAATTTGAGAGAAATTTTCATTAATTTGTTCCAAAAGAGATGCCATGAATCAGACTAGGCTAATGCCTCAAAATGTACATTATGTAATCCATGTCGAAATACATTGAGAATCATCTCATGCTATGAGTACATCGTTGACTAAATATATCAAATACATGTCATGTTGTTAAAAGAAAGAAAGTGAACCCTCTGTACCAGGTGTGTTGAGCTCCTGATCAAGCAGACCTTCTAAGTCAAGCTCCAGGATAAGAGTTCCCTTCGCATGTACTTAGAGGTACAACCTTCTCACAGCTCATACGGAAATAACTCCTCCAATTTTGGGTCCTGCTAGAATCCATACGGTATTTTATTGTTGCCCATTATGCGGAAGGTTACAGATACCCTACGGTGTCGTACTTCTGGAATGCAGTGCTTGGCAATGTCTGCACCATTGCCCTTCAGGACCACAACTGAGCCAACTGGCAATGGAATCTCCACAGCTCCTCTGAATTTGCCAGGGCTGACAACATCAATTAATTTTTCCAAATAGAATATTGCTTTTACTCATGAACAAGACCGTACAGAAAGGTCTCACAAAATTTTGATGATCGATGTATGGGGGAATGCAGTCACCTTCTTCATAAATGTTAATGATGCAACTGTTGGGAATGCAAGTAGCAGGTAGAATATTTCACTTAACCATTCTCTTGATCATCCATTTTATCATTGGTGGCAACGGATCCACTTGGTCGTATCTGAGGATCCTAGGAGGATTCCCCTGTCTATCGTTTGTGAAGTTGTAGCAACAACCACATTGGATGGCGATTCTTCCCTTTCCTCTCATCCATTTCTTGGGCTCGGAATATGTCCTTTCCATGGGAAGGCTTGCTCGGCCTCTGTCTCTTAAATCAAAGATGCAGTCCAGAATGCTTTTTTTATCAGTCTTGGAGAAAACCCTGGTGTACAGCTCTAGGCCTTCCAATATGTTGACAAACTTTCCCTGAACCTCTTCATAGAACTGAAATTCTCCTTTATTTACTCTGCTTATCTTAGAGTATTCTACCATACCAAAGGTTGGCAGCTATCGCGGGCGTTCTTTCCATCGAGCATCAGCAGGA
>NW_018165093.1:289997-291369 GCF_001263595.1 Phalaenopsis equestris
CAGGAACCCAAACTGGTGCTGGTCAATCTGAAATATGAGACTCAGCCTCTAACGGGCTGTACGACCCTGGGCTCCACGGTACATGCTGATTCTTCCCCAGCGGAACATATGGTTCATCCATCATGAAATCTGAAGTCTGAAACTCGTTGGTGCTTGAAGTGTATTCTTTTAATGTACTGAAACGTTGCAGATGCAGAACATTGCAACCCGGGCATTCTACAAATGCGCCCGTGGCTGACGTCCTGATCGGTATTTCAACGTTGCATGTCGGGCAACCCTGGCACAAAACATTTGAAACTGGAAGTGTGTTCGAATCTGTCACAAACCCTAGTTCTTCTTCCATGGTGGGTAAGCTAGCAGAAGTTTCTTTTAGGTATGGATCGTAAATGTACCCCTAAGGAATATGGGTGAGCAAGTGGTTCGTCTGTCTTTAACGTCTGCGATCCTGTCATAGAAAAGCTCTCTGCTTCTTGCGGCTGGCGTTCTTGCGTTGCGTCCTACGAAGCGGAGTGCTTGGTAGTCGTTCGTTATTGACGGCTATTAAGCCTCCAGTTGTGGTAGCTACCTATTGACCTAAATTTTGGTTGAGGTTTAGTTCCTCTTCTTTAATAGCCTAGGGTCTAGCCATAGGACTTTTCCTTTTAACTATTCCTAGAAAACTAGACTTGGAACCCTCACCACTAGAAATTCCAAACTGTTCTCTATTCAGCTTGAAGTTTCACATATTGGTCGCAACCTCTAAACACTTAGTAGGTGGGGTCACTGTGGGGGAAACTCCGGATAAGTCTCCCTTAGGATTGCTGGATCTTAGGGTTGGCCTTGGGTGTTGGTCTAGAGCTAAGGCACTCACTACACTTATCTACACCCACATTCACTCACAACCCTGAGCTCAAATTTCTAACCTAGATCCCTTGATCTTTTGGGGTACTCGTGTAGATGGTCCCCTATATCTACTAGCCCTAAGGCTATGTTTTAGCTAAGACCACTATGTAGAGGACCCAAAATGGGGCTTCCTTTGGTCCATGGCTTATTGGTGATGATTGGTGCCTCAACTCTACAAAATACCCATCTTGGCGTTTTGACCCCTAAAGCACCCCCTAATTACCAAAATACCCCTCTTTGGCCCAAAATCCCAAAAATTCCAAAAATTCCTAGAAAATCCCAATAAGTCCCAAATATTCTTAATTTCATTTCTTTCAACTACCACATGACCCAATTTAGCCCATTTGACCATCTTTAACCAAAATCCCCAAATTACCCTTTAAAGACCCAAAATTCCCCAAATCCATCTCACATATCCACCAATTTGATCTTAATTGACCCCAATTTCAATACTAAACTCATATTCACTTTTGATATGACCAAACTAAAC
>NW_018165093.1:291855-292132 GCF_001263595.1 Phalaenopsis equestris
CCCAAGTTTTGGTCATTTGCACCCACTTGGACCCATGCACTAAATGTGACCTAACCACCCTAAGGCCACCAAATTAACTCCACCACAGCCATTAGTTGGACCTAATGACCAGTCCAAAAACCATGAAATGACCTAAATAAAGTCATGGACCAAAGGTCACCCAAATTAAGGGCTCTTATTTCCAAAAATACACATGCTTAAGATATCTTTGCCAAATCCAAGCACATTTGCGTTAAATTGCTGTGATGGATTCCTCTGGATGCCCTGAGCTCCTAGC
>NW_018165093.1:294136-295095 GCF_001263595.1 Phalaenopsis equestris
TCAAGCTAGGAATTTTCTTTGAAAAATCCTATTTTTGCATGAAAATAATTATATAAATTAAATTGCATTTTGAAAAATCATATTTTCTCCTCTGATGTTTTAATTGACCCATGAATGAGGTAGGATAAAAATTTCAAAGTCATTTGAATTTAATTTGATAAATTATGAAGTGTTAGAGCCTTAGGGGAAAATGTGTAATTTTGGAAACCTTGCCCTAATTAACATTTAGGCCTAATTTAAGGAGGGAAAATGGGTAACCTCTGATCCTAATCAATTTATCTGTTGCCTGAAAGACAAAGGGGTTAATTGGCAAAAATCAATCTTATTTTCCTAATTAAGACTAATAAATTCCTAAATTATTAAAATTTGGAAGTGTATTAAAATTAAATGATCTTGGACTTAGGGGTATGACTTTTGAAGTCAATATTTAATAAATTTAATACCCCTATTTTGATCTTCAAATAAAATCCAAATCATGAATAATGATGATCATTTAAATCTAATTAAGACACTCACTTAGGTCTTAAGGGCTTAGTGGTGACATAGGTTAAATCAAAAAAACTGACTAAATGAGGATTAGAGAAATAAACATGATTATGTTAAACATCCTTGAAACTCTACTAAGCCAATTAGGATTAAAAATTTGGCTAAGTGTTCAAATTATACTAACTTTCCGTTTTAAGGGTCTTCACCCACATAATTTTCAAATTAAATGATAAATGATAATTAAATATTCTTAGGGATAATTGAGACATCAGAGTTCATTGAGTAATAAGGGTAACTGGACTTGAGACTTTTCACTAGTTGGTGAGGGAGAGACATGGACCTGTTTCCCCTTCCAACTTGTTGGATACCTCAGAGGCCTATTAAATTTAATATGCTTCGCTCAATGAAATCATCCTTAATTAAAATTTTAAGGACTCACCAAGATATGACATAGGGTTAGGAAAATTACCAAA
>NW_018165093.1:296608-297124 GCF_001263595.1 Phalaenopsis equestris
TTCGGGATAAATACAGGATTTGAGGTAAAGTGCTCTTTCATCTAAACTATGAAAATTATGGGGTCAGTTTGACTTCATCTTTTTCAAAACTAAAATTTTTAAAACGTCCTTCCGAAGCGGGCGACGGGATTTCGATGCTGATGACCGACATCTTCTTACGGGCAAACCCCACACCAAAAACAGTGCCGACAGCTTCTGGCGACTCCGCTGGGGACACGCTTCTCTCTCCATACAAATCAACAAATATTATCTTCACACATCGGTATTATGTCCATGTCCCTCTTGGACCAAATTACCCTTCTTCCGTTGGAATTTTTTACCCATTTCTACTTTGGGAAAGTACTGCTAACTCCTTGGACTTTAGGACTAGCTGTTCAACCATCTTTTGAATAGAGGGGTTTAGAAGGCCATGAAGGACTCTTTCAATTTTTATGTGGGGTCGGACCCCCAATAGGTGTGTTGGTGGATTAACTCTACCTGGGCATTTTCTGCCACTGCCACGAATTGGGTCCCGCA
>NW_018165093.1:297197-299478 GCF_001263595.1 Phalaenopsis equestris
ATCGTGTTGTGCTACGCGCACTTTGAATTAACTAAATAATTGACACTAATTTAATTTTACACCCATTTAAATAAAGATGTTAAAATTACCTGTAAGTTAAGACCCTCGCGGTCTACAGATTAACCTCTATTTCATCAGTGCTTGCACTAGAGATTTCAAGGTATTTGGCCATATAGCTGACCCTAAAACTTTCTGTTTTAAAGCCTACTGCGATGGCTTACCTAACGCTGACCTTTTCTTGCAACCTGCCGACGGACCGCAACGCCCGTAACGTCGCTCCCACCATCAAGTTTGGAGCTGGATTTGAAGACCTCGAGGTTATCCTCGGGAAAGCTTCGTTCGTGGTAATGAAGATCGCTGTCCTGGAACTTCAAGAGCCGTCTGCAGAATTCAGTTTGAGCTGCCTTCAAGACTTCCCTGCCGGTAAGAAAGCTAAAGCTGCCGTCATTAAGCCTAATATCCCCGCTGCTGCTAAAGGGAAGGAAGTGATGATTGTCAAAGATTCGACTGAAGGATTAACTGTTCCACCATCTGTGTTTGAAATCGGGTCAAGCTCAAGGACAGTACCACTGACCCGAACTCAAAGCAGGAACCGCAATAGGAGAGTTGTTCGGAGGGCCATCACGCCATTAAAGCCCAGGCTCCCAAAGACACACCTGTTGAGGAGGAGCCTCATCAAGTTGAAGAAGTGTTACCGGAAATCTACCCACTCCTGCGAGGAAGTAGATTCCATAAATGGGGGGGATGTTGTGCAAGACTGATGTATATGAGAGTATCCAGAAGATTGCTGCTGCACTACCAACACCTCATGGACGTGGTGAGAAGGGAAAGAAATTCAGCCCCATCACCCGAGTTAGTGCAATCTTCAGAAGGCTTGCTATTAAAGAAGGATGTACTGTTAGTGAACTACTTAAACGAGTGGGACATGCAATTTCCCCTCATATGAAGAATGAAATCTTGAAGGATATTAGGTCCGCTAGAAAATCTCGTAGGTCGATTGTAGAGTCACCTACTCGTGTTCCCGTTTGGCTCTGTTTGGGAAATCGAGTCAAGACTGGGTCCGAAAGGTTCACCCGTTATTTCTACAATCATGGAAAGAAAGACAAGACGATTACTTAACACTGTAACTGGTCTACACCACGGGGAGCATACCTTCCCTCGACATACCGATGTCTCTACTGAGACGCCCCGTCCTGAGGTATCATCGTCAAAAAAGAAGAAGGTATGGGTACCTAAGGTAGCTGCACCGATACAATTCAGTAAACCCACAAAACAAGAAGGAGAACCAGTGCCTGAGATATCTGACATCATCGCGACAATAGCTAGCAAGATGGAGGAACAAGTCGAGGATTTCCATCAGGGTCCTCCAGATCTTAAAGCGATCAAGTTATCAATAATTGAAGAAAAAGTTGAGAAACTCAGGATTGAGATTTCCAAGTTAGCACGAGAACATGGAGTTTCTGTCAATAGTGACAACGAGGATTTTGATTACGGTGATTACTTGGAGGAAGATTTCATGGATGTCCATGTGATCGAAACCAGAGCTACCACATCTGCGCGCGAGGCTCAACCTCACACTGAAGAGAATGATGTAGACGAGCTGCGTAGGGTTATCCTCCTCAGGGATGAACAAGTTGTTCTACTAAAGAAAAGAATAGAAGAAATGACTGCAGCTATGACCGCCATGGCCACCATTCAGGGGCAATCACAAGCACCAAGATTGGCTTCTTCGGAAATTAACCAGCCAGAAATCATACACATCACAGATGAAAGAAGGGGGACTACTTTGACAGACAAAGAAGAACAATCAAAGAAGGATTCTCCATCAAGTGCCATGCCAGAAAAAGAGTTCATGCAAATGGTTGAAGTACGGGATGCCTTAGCCAAGTCTAAGGGCGGTGCATCAATTTTAAAGGGTAGACCTTATCCGGAGGAATTTGATGCCGTGCCTTTTCCCAAGGGCTATGTAACCCCAAAGTAACCCCAAATAACCCCAAACTTTAAGATATTCGATGGGACAGGAAATCCCAGACAAGACATAGCACATTGTCGAGCCAGTTGTGGAAACACAAGGAATAGTGAAGCTCTACTCTGCCAACAGTTCGTTAGTAGCCTATCAGGGATCGCTTTCGACTGGTATGCTGACCTGCCCAACGGGTCAGTTAAAACATTTTTCTGAGTTGGAACAGTTATTTGTGAAAAGATTTGCTGGAGCACAGCATCATGTGTCTATTGGAGAACTCATGATGGAGAAGCAGAAGCCTAGTGAAACCTTGACAGA
>NW_018165093.1:299713-302279 GCF_001263595.1 Phalaenopsis equestris
AGAAGATCATCGTCAGTCTTCATCGCAGTACCCTCAGAAACAAAGCAGTCAATCCAGCCAACGACCGTCTCAGGAGGGATCACCCCGAACAGCGGGTAAAAGAATATCCCTGTTGGAGCGACAGAAAGTTGTTTACTCCTTCAAAGATGAAGCTGTACCTAAGATATTCAAAAGTTTGATGAAGAAATCAAAATTCAAACTGCCTGATCCGAAGAAACTTTAAGAAGTGGATAAGAATGAACCGAATTATTGCCCGTACCGTCGGTTGCTTGGGCACACTATTGACAAGTGTTTCGTCTTTAAAGATTGGCTCGAGAAGAACCTTAAGGAAGAGAATATTACAATCCCAAAGGAATATTTGAGAGGGAATATCCTGAAGGAAAATTTGAGAGAACCTGAAAAGGGTTCCGTAAACATGATTTCAGCTGAGCCAATCTCTCCAATCGATCCATATGTCGAAACTGATGGATGGAGTACAACTTGGGATGAACTCAAGAGGGTCCTCAATCAAATAGCAGGATTCATCAAAACAAGCTTCTACAAATATCAAAGAAGGATGGAATGAGGTATGGAGCAGATCGTCTAAGAAGATACTGAACATGCTACAGTCTGCATCAAAACAAGTCTCCATTCAGAGTCTGCAGCATACCGAGCCCGAGATGAAGATTTCACCAGAAAATCCGTCATCGTCCAGGACAAAGAACAAGAAAAAGAAGAGCGCCACTGCCAAGATCGATAGCACGGGGGGTAGGACAGGGGATGCCTCTACTAGATTGGTTGTCTCGGATTCGGGGAAGAAAGTCCACGAACCCTTGACTTTGTATGATTATCTTTTTGTCCCTCCGGGATCTTACGAATATAATGGTTGTGATTTTGGCTATGTTTTCATTATTTCTGGTAATTACGTGACTAATTATTACCAAGCTAGTTGCGATCTCGATCCCCAAAATGATCCTCAAATCGTACTTGAGTTTGATGAACTTGTTGTTAGGTCTAAAAAATACATCAACTATATCTCTTACGATAGCACCGATAACGAAGAGCCATCAACTTAGATCTAAAAATTACATCATGGTGCACCGCTCGCCATCAACTTAGATCTCATCGACAAAGAGGTAAAGATAACAGAAGATTCAACAATCATATCTCAAGAAGAAGAAGTCACAAAAATAAACTTAAGGAGCGGAAAGGTATTATCACCAAGAACAGCTCCAGCTGACAAAGGAAAACAGATAACGACTCAAGAAGAGATACCCCCACCTCCACCAGTGGAAGAGCCGCATAGTCAAGATAAAATCGGAGGATCGTACAAACTAGATTACAACGTGCTAGCTCATCTTAGGAAGTTGCCTGCCCAACTAAGTATCTACACGCTCTGATCCTGTCAAAGGAGATGAGAGAGTCTCTTGTTACAGCTTTGCTAGATCCAGAAATTTGCTTAGCTCAGTTGGCTAGCACATCCTCAGATGAAGTTTGCTCGTTGAAAGAACAGTCAGGGGTAACCTTTACAGACGAAGACTTGCTGCTCGATAGCGCCGACCACAACCATCTGCTCTACATCTCCGTCAACATTGGCAGATTTGTGTTATTCAGACTTTTAGTGGATCCTGGAGCATCTCTTAACTGGATGAGTCTACGGACGTTAGCATATTTGGACTTCGATGTTCAGGAACTCATCCCCGATAAGATAATGTTAAGAGGATTCAACCAAAAGGGAGAAAGGGCCCTTGGATCAATCTCATTACTTATGAAGGTTGGAGAACTTGTAAAAACCGTTAAATTTCATATCATCGACGTCTGTTAATGCTCTATTGGGTCGACCGTGGATTCATGAGCATAACCTGGTTCCATCATCCCTACACCAGTGCAATAAATATTGCAAGGATGGTCAAGAAAATTGCATCAAGGGAGACCTACAACCGTTTTCAGTGCATGAAGTTGGTATCCATGAAGATGCTGCCTACTACGCGCCTTCAAAGAAGACTGTCTTCTCGCGCGAGATTTTGACAAACAAAGATAAAGATTTAGAGAGATCACAAAAAGAAGGCCGTACAACTCCGCTTCAACAACCTTCTACCACTCCCTTATATCAAGTTAGTGTCAAGTTGGTGGAGGTTCTTCTAGTTCACGCACCCGAGGTCGAGGCCGGGGACGCGGACGAGGAAAGATCAATTTAATTAAATCTAATTGTTGAACGAACTAGGCCAACTATCAATATCAACATTGGTGATGAAGACAGTTCTGAGGATGAAGTAATGATGACAGACTAGAAGAACCCTCAGTACAAAATATCCTTAGAAGATATAGAGAGAAATGAATATAAAATAATGTATGATCAGATAAACCACTATGTGGATACTATGACCCTCACTCCGATTCTCCCTCTAAAGGTCGAGAGTTTAGAGGTCAGGGAAGTCCGTAGTGTTGGTTTAAAGCCGATCAAATTTTACCGCGCTTCTACCTCTACTGAGCTTGAAAAACATGTAAATTTGGATGCTGATACTAATGAATTAATGGAATTGCCTTTTGGTTACTTCTCGCCTTGTGTTCAAAAGTTAATTCAACA
>NW_018165093.1:302301-319891 GCF_001263595.1 Phalaenopsis equestris
AATTTCAACTCTTTGAAAAATTGTGGAATACTAAAAGACGAACTCCCAATTCAAAAGAAAGTCTCGGATTTGGTACAGTTGGACCAGTCGATGATTCTGAATTTTGCATGGTTGTTACTAGTGAGTCAGAAAAAGATTGTCTCGATGTAGAGGATGACTCTACTGATCAACCAATAGAAGATGCTCCGCCAGAATTTGAGGAAGAAATTATATCCACTATCGATGAATTGAAAGAGATTAACCTCGGGACTGAAGAACGACCCCAACTCACATTTATAAGTTCTCTACTTAATGACGAAGAATCTGCAGAAGTGTTCAAACTATTAGCAGAATTCAAAGATTGCTTAGTGTGGAGCTTTGAGGAAATGCCAGGACTGTCAGCAGAGGTTGCAGTCCATAAACTTGGGGTGGACAAGAATGTAGCCCCAGTAAAACAAGCTCCCAGGAGAATGCGCCTCGAAATAGAACAACAAGTCATCACCGAGGTAAGGAAATTGATAGACGCCAGTTTCGTTAAAGAAGAGCAGTACCCCACGTGGTTAGCCAATATTGTACCTGTTAAAAAGAAAAATGGACAGATCCACATTTGCGTCGACTTCAGAGACTTGAACAAGGCATGTCCAAAAGACGAGTTTCCACTACCTATACCAGAAATGATGGTGGAGATTGCTTCATCACACGAGATTTTCTCATTCATGGACGGATCGTCGAGGTATAACCAAATCAAGATGGCTCCCGAAGATGCAGCGCTTACAGCTTTCAAAACACCGATTGGGATCTTCTGCTACAGAGTGATGCCGTTCGGCCTAAAGAACGTGGGAGCAACATATCAGCTTGCAATGACGAAGATCTTTGACGACCTCATTCACAATCAAGTAGAATGCTATGTGGATGATATGGTCATCAAAAGTAAATGGAAAATAGACCATTTGTACGATTTGAGGATTGTGTTTGAACGATTCCGACGATATGACCTTAAAATGAATCCCTTAAAGTGCACTTTCGGCGTCACCTCCGAGAAATTTCTAGGATTTGTTGTTCGTCATCGGGGAATCGAGATCAACCCAGATATAATTAAAGCTATCTTAGAAATGCCTCCCCCTAAAAACTTGAAGCAGTTACGTTCCTTCCAGGGGAAAATGTCATATCTGAGATGCTTTATTTCTAATCTCTCAGGTAGGTGTCAGCCTTTCTCGGCATTAATTAAAAAGGATGCCAAATTTATTTGGGAAGAGAAATGTCAGCGGGCCTTTGAGGACGTTAAACTATATTTAATGACACCTCCTATTTTGGCAGCCCCTATCTCAGGAAAACCATTGATAATTTATATCGCGGCTTTGGATGACTCTCTTGGAGCCCTCTTAGCCCAAGTCAATGAGAAGGGAAAATTGAATGCTCTCTACTACTTGAGTCGTTGTCTAATACCGACGGAGGTAAGGTATCCGGCTATTGAGAAGCATTGTTTAGCTCTAATTTTTGCCGCTCAAAAGCTTGGACATTACATGCTTTCTCATAAGATCACCCTAATTTCAAAAGTTAATCCATTGCAATATTTAATGACACGACCAACACTCTCCGGACGTCTAGCGAGAGGGTCAATGATCTTATTGCAATTTGATATTACTTTTGTGCTCCTCCGTGCTATCAAGGGACAGATTTTAGCAGATTTTCTCGCTGTACACCCACTGCCAGCTGGGTCCTCTCTCAACCCAGCTGGGTTAGCAGATTTTCTCGCTGTACACCCACTGCCAGCTGGGTCCTCTCTCAACAACGAGTTACCGGACGAGCAGATACTACAAATGGAATTTTCCAGTGTGCAGCGCTGGGAAATGTACTTTGACGATGCTTCATTAGCCAGGAAAAATAAGGGACATGCACAGTTATACCAGGCAAGGCAAGGATCGGTTTGATCTTTATTACGCTAGATAAGGGTATGTTGAGGTTTTCGTACCGCCTAACGGAGTCATATACCAACAATGAAGCAGAATATGAAGCCTTAATCACCAGAATGGAATTGGCAATTTCGATGGATATAACGAACATTGACATTTAAATAAAAATATTTCTTTTTGGATTTTTTGATTTTTTAATTTTTTTTATGGTATATATATTATCCCTAAATTTCCTAATTTATCAAAACTATTTAATTTAACAGTTACCTTCCCCAACAACGGCGCCAAAAACTTGATCTGATTTTTTTTTGCGATAAATTTTTGTTACGATAGATTGTGTAATATTTAAATAAGTATAATCAATTAATATTCAATAATATTTGGATTCTACACAAGTATGCGTATCGTTATCAAGTAATAATAAACTTTCTATTTAAGCCCCAAATATTGATCCCACGCGGAAGGTATAAATTGGAAATGATAAATTTGCTAGAAAATTCACAGAAAATCCATTGAAATCACTGTCACTAATTTCAATTGTTGAGATGTAATCAGAATTTAATTTCTAAACTATTATCAAATCAAAAATGCAAAGTTTAAAACAGTAAATACTAATCTATTAACAATGTTTATGTAACGAAGATTTTTATGTGAAAAAGCATCCTTCCCACTATAAAGAAGCTACGGTAAAATGAGATGATATAAATGTTCATAATAAGTATTGCGTCAAATAGGAGCAATTTTAATTATCTACCATAATACAATGCATAGAAAATCATTGGCTAATCTTGGTGTTTAGTCCCTAAATCTGTGGCTAGGCAAGAAGGATATCAGTTCCCACCCTAGAGCTCCCACTTCTCTTCACCTGAAGGCTAGTTCTCATTTCAGTTTTTAAATAATAAGACCGAATTGAAGATTTTAGTCTACCACCCTAAATGTTCTCCATATCTACACCCAACGAACAATATTTTCTTTTTTATTCACACTTAATTCGATGAACGATGTTCTCCTCCATGGAATCAAATGTGATCCTCACTCTGTTGTAGAACTCATACTCCATTTCCCGGATCATATGTTTCATAACACATTTTAACAATTCAATCAATTTAACAATTCAATTGGTCAGATCAAAAAGTAAATTAAGTTCAATGTTGATGAATCATCATAATTTATTTTACTTTTTAATATCGACACATAAATATTATCTCTTCATTTCACCATATCTCAAAGTAGTGAGAAAGATAGAGGGAAGTACTCAGATTTCGTGAGAAAGAAATAACAAAACATAATTTTCATATAAAATAGAAAGTTCGTACAACACTGATAAGTAAACTATATAAACTTATCTAAAAACTCTTTCTCAAAGCAAATACTTTGTACCCTTTCCTTAGAAATGTAGGTAGAAGATATCTCTCACTTTTCTCCTTCTCCAACACTCTTACAGAAAGTTTCACGCTAAATCTAACCACTAAAACTTTAAACTATGAAAGAAATTATAAAAAATTGACTCCAATATGGTAGTGGAATGGAATGATGCAGTGTGAAAAATGAAATAAAAAATTGACTCCAATGTGGTAGTGGAATGGAATGATGTGGTGCAAAAAATGAACGTAGAGGAGCACTTTTTCTGATGAAATTTGTCCCTAAATAGAGCCCAAGGTCGGTTCTCCAAGAGGTGCCTCCAAAAACTCTTTAATAAATCTTCCAAATACATCAAACCTTCTAGAAAAAAGGGTCTACACCGCCTTTGGCACCGTCGGCGTTGGTCTGACGCCTTCAGCGCTGAGTAAAAATCTTTATCCTGAAGTTGTTATGCACCGTCGACGCTGACCTCGGCGCTGAGCATTTCTTCAAAAACATAATTTTGACTCCAAATTTCCTACTTTTAGCTTTCTTTTTGCTTTAAGCCCTATAAATCAACAACCTGCAAGAAAACATCAAAATATCTTCTATTAAAGTGTAATATCACCAAAAATGAGAATAAAATATGATTTTAAAAATGCATATATTTTTGGTGTATCAGGATCCTACAGTTCCCTCGTTCTGGTACCACTATTCTCTATTGGATTTACTTAGTCCAAATAAATTTACTGAACTCAACTTAATGAGTTTCATGCTTTCATCTAGATCATCTAGATCGTGGGAAGACTTATTAGCAATCGTAGGTTACCTCCTCTGAATGATTCCCTATCATCCGATAGAGACGTCTTAATTTAGTTGCAGTTGTTTTTTTTTGTGATGTTTGTAATTAAATTTTGAATTTTTTTATATTTTGAATGTTGTGACAGAGAGTTTTATTTAGGTTGATTATTTAGTTTTGATTTTGGTTTTAGTTTTACTTTTGGGACTATCCTAACAGTTTTGGTTTTCATGCAAGGTGACATCGTTGTTTAGCATGAAAGTTCGTATTTTGGTTATAAAGTTCGTATTTTGGTTATACATTGGTTATACATGTAGGTGAGTAAGTAATGTAACGTACAAAAAAAAGGAATGGGAAACCAAAAATGCAGGAAATTAAATCACAAGAAAAGCTTATGTAGATGGTCATCCCATCATCTCCAACTGAAACCCAAAATGCATGTAAGGGCATTATATGTAAAGTGAAAAAAAATAAGGTTCCTAGATGATAACTTGGTTATTCCTTATTGGTTTGATTAAGGATGATTTAATTAAGCAAAACATATCAAGTTTAGTAGTCCTCCGAGGTATCCAACAGGTCAGAAGAAAAAGGCAAGTCCATGCTTTCCGCTCACCGCCTGGTGAAATTCTCGAGCTCATTTAAACTTATTATGTTTCTTAATAATCCTTCATGTAAATATTTCTAGCGTTCAATGAACAAAAATGTTTCCACTATCCCGAAGAGTAGGGTCATTATCATTTATCATTGAATTTGAGAATTATGTAGGTGAGGACCCTTAAAGGGGCAAGTTAGTGTTATTAAAACACTTAGCCAATTTTGGTTTTAACTTGGGCTTGTAGCATTTCAAAGGTGTTCAATTTTTATTCACTTTCCTAAATTTCATTTAAACAAATTTGATTTAGCTTAATTCATCACCAAGCTCTTAAGATCCTGATCGATGTCTTAGTCATTTTGAAAGAGATTAAATTTTAAGTGACAATAATTCATCATCAAAATATTTGAATGTCACTTGAACACCAGATAGGGGTATTAAATTAGTGAGTTATTAATACCCAAATCTATGCCCCTAAGCGTGGGGTAATTTGGTAGACTTTCAAATTTTGATAACCTAGGAAAATTTTAAATTTATCTTTCAATTAAAAATAAGATTGATTCCTACCAATTAATCCTTTGTATTTCAATCATGCAAATATGTTAATCAAGATCAAAGATTGCCCATTTTCTTTTCTTGAACTAAGCCTAAATGTTAGTTAAGGCTAAATCTCTAAAATTACATTTTTTTCCCCTATGGCTCTATCATTTCATAATTTATCAAATTTAATTCAGATCACATTAGAACTTTTATCCCATCATTGTTTCACACGAATATAAGCCCTAACTAAAAAAATTTGCAGGATGAAACAGTTAATTTTTTCTCCTCTAAATTTAAACCAAACATTAGGATAGCTTGGGAAGTCACTGAGGTTCTCCTTTGGATCCATGACATCCCTTAGTTCTTCCTCCTTTGGATTCTACAATAAAATGTTCCAAATTTGAACCAATCCCCTTTCACACCTCCACATCCGATCTCATTGAAGAGTCCTACCCTTCGAAACTCCTTTGGACATCATACTTTCCTTAATTTATTTGATCGAGACTCATCCTCAAGTCTTGCGTTTATCCTTCGAGAAAGATACAAGATTTGACGTACAGTGTTCTTTCATTCTAAACTATGAAAAATATGAGGTCAGTTTGTTTTCATACTTCAACGTCCTTATGAAGCGGGCAATGGTATTTTGATTCCAACAATCGAAAGCTTCTTATGGTCAACTCGCCACAACTGCCCCCCCCCCCCCCCCCCCCCCCCCCCTTCGAAATAGGGCCGACAGACAATTTGACCATCTTTAACCAAAACCCCCAAATTTTGCCTTTAAGGGCCCAAATGTCCCCAAATTCAACCCAAATATACATCAATTTTATCTCAATAGGCCCTAATTCCAAACCTAAAATCAAATTAACTTTGGATATGACCAATCTAGACCAAATCCAAGCTTAAGTGGCCCATGATTTGAGCTCAATTTTGATTTAGGTCAAAACCCCACTTTTGACCACATGACCTAATCTCATCAAATTGAACCTATAGCCTTATCAATTGGCCCCAATTAATGTTGAAAAATCTTCATAACATTCTTTTACATCAAAATCAACTATCAATCGGCCTTGGTGAAGCCTCAAATCCATTTGATTTTGGCCTAAAACCAAAATTCCCAAACTTAGCCCCAAATTGGCTGTCCCCAAATTCCACCCAATTGGTTGCCTTAACCCCAAAATTGGCATTCAATTCATGTTGAAAACTCTTCATAGGTTCCCTTCTTCATAGGTTCCCTATTCATGGGGTCCCTATTGACCAATTAAAACAATCAATTTGGACTTAGCCTAAAGCTAAGCCAAGCTAGGCCCAAGCCTTGCCCAACCTGACCAAATTTACTAAAATTCAAAATTCCCTCAAATTGACCCTTCAATTGAGCTCAAAACCACTTCCATCCTTCACCAAAGTTGTTCCTTATGATCATCTACACCAAATACAACATTTATTTGGGTCATTTGACATGGATAACCTAGCCCAAACCCAATTTTTGGTCACTTGAACCCACATTTAACCCATGCACTGAATGTGACCTACTACCCTAAAGTCACCAAATTAACTCCATCACAGCCATTAGTTGGACTTAGTGACCAGTCCAAACACCATGAAACTACCTAAATCAAGCCATGGACCAAAGGTCCCTCAAATCAAGGGATATTATTTCCAAAAATGCATGTTCTTAAGATATCCTTACAAAAATTAGTTATTATTGCACTAAATTGCTGTGGCATATTCCCCTGGATTCCATGAGCTCCTAGCCGCCTCCCCGTGGCTGGACTGCGAACCTAGTGGCTGAAAATGCTCAATACCGAGAGCCACCCCCATGGTACCTCACCTAAATCAAACCTAGAGGCCAGCTCAGCCAAACCAATTGATGGAGCTCCTCTGCCCTCCACCTAAGCACCACAATGCAACTTATGCCCTGAGAGCCACCCCATGGCCATTTTTATAAAAAATCACATCCCACGGCCATGGGAGGTGTGCTGAAATTTCCTTAGAGAGGCATCTCCAAACTTCACACAGAGCTTCCCTTAGATCTCCTCAGTGCATTCCAACCATTTTCCCTTACCCATTCTCACCAATTCCCACTATCGCTGCTCAACTTTGATCTTGAAACCTTGTCGGAAAATAGGACAGGATCCAATACAGTTTCACAGTCCACCAAACCTAAATTAACTCTACCCACACCTTCACAACAATGAAAGAAGCCAAAGCCCCATCAAATCCCCTTTCCACTGAGCCTCTACCATAGCTCTAGACCAACACTCAAATTCGAGCTTGGTCGAATCCATACCTAGGCCTGACACCAAGCTCAGAGACTCAATCCCTAGTCTCCTTAGACCCCAACAAACATCCCAATACCCTCTAATCAAAGCTTCACTTCTCAGAGCAAAGTTATAAAACCTCACCTCATCCAGATCCTATTTCGATTCTCCATTTAATTAGGCTTAATTTAATTGTTTGATTACCATATGAATGTGTTTGTTACACTTAGACGAGTCCATAAAAACAAACCTAAGGTGATTTGGTTGAGTCTAAGCTGAGATCTTAGGGTTTTAGTGTGGACGGTCACGAGATCATTCTATCGGGGACGATGGCGGGGAGTCGTTTGATCAAGTGTGTATCAAATGGACGGAGGAGATCGAGCCAAACGACACTTTGGGACATAAATAATAAGCCGAGTCAGCGCTGAGGTGAATGACAAAGTCAAATGGAAGTGCAACGCATGGAGCTTCGGAGCCGTCGTAGGTTGAGGTGGCACGCGTGGTTTAAATAGATAAATAGGGCTTTTTCCTATTTATTTAAATACCCCTAACTTAGAAATTCATAACTTTGTGTAGAAAAATCACAAAAATAAAATAAAAATACCCTCATGCTCAGTAAACAGAGGAGAACAATGTCAAATAAATTTCAAGTCCATTTGGTGCATATTTTATTTTTAAATAATTAAACACTAAATCATTTGATTCTCCATGCATTTGAAACATCACCTTAGCTTGAAATTTTGGCATGTTGTAGCCTCTATCAAGGGAAATATCTTATGATTTTTCCAAAGTCATAGGAAGTCCCTAAAAAGAGATCCATATTTTTCAAGTTTTTGCAGATTATTTCCTTAAAATAACCATGGAAATTAGCATGTTGACTAGAAAATTCAAAGAAAATTTTTGAAGGTCCACAATGTCCAGAGAAGCTCTTAGAAACAATTCCATGGGTCAAGTCATTTAAATTGTACTTAATTTTCATGAACACCAAATTATTAAGATAATTTATTTTGGAAAATAAAAACATTTAAATGACTTGATTTTTGATCTCCACTGTGGTTTAGGGTCGAGAAAACTCATTATAAAAATTTCAGAATATTTTGAGTTCAATTAATATCCTAAGTTGATTTTTAAAAATAAATAAAATTTTTGGCACCAAAATGATTTTTAAAAATCTAAATACAACTCAAAAAATTATGAAACTTAGTTTTTTGAATTCTCTATGATCAGGGATATTTTCTAAAAAAAATGATATTTAAAATAAAAACTTGATTTTTAGCTTATTTTTAATATTTAAAAAATTAAAAATCCCTAAAAATCACAAAGATAATAAAACTCATAGAAATGTTCTAAATTGCTTCCTAAGCACTTTGAAACAATTAGAATATGTTTCGTGATTTTCTAAATAAAAATATGGTATTTTTAAGCTTAAAAATGATTTTTTAAAGGCTAAAAAATGGAATTCCACTAAAATAATTCCAATAAATCAAATTAAATTCAAAAAAATATAAATCTTGCCCTTTGAGTCTTTTGACCACAGGGAGACTTTTCAAAAATATTAAACATAATTTTCTCTATTTAAAATATTTTATATTTAATAAATACCCCATAACTTAAAATAATTGTAATAATTTAAATAAAATTAAAAAATAATTGTAATAATTTAAATAAAATTAAAAAAATCATGAAATTTGGTCTAAAGGCTTCTCTGGTCAAAAGTTACCTTCAGTAAAAATTTTAAGGGATTAGGACTTATCTTGGTCAAGTTAGGAATTTTCTTTGAAAAATCCTATTTTTGCATAAAAATATATATGTAAATTAAATTAAATTTCAACAAATCACATTTTCTCCTCTCATGTCTTGATTGACCCATGAATGAGGTAGGATAAAAATTCCAAAGTAATTTGGATTAAATTTGACAAATTATGACAAATTATGAAATTTGACAAATTATGAAGTGATAGAGCCTTAGGGGCAAATGTATAATTTTGGAAAATTAGCCTTAAATAACACTTAGGCTTAATTTGAGGAAGGAAATGGGTAACCTCTAATCTTAATCAATCTATTTGATGTTTGAAACATAAGGGGTTAATTGGTAGAAACTAATCTCATTTTCTTAATTGAAAAAGATAAGTTAATAAATTTCTAATCTATTAAAATTTGGAAGTTTATTAAAATAAAATGAACCTAGGACTTAGGGGTATGATTTTTGGTGTTAATAACTCATCAATTTAATACCCCTATTTTGATGTTCAAATAAGATTCAAATCATGAATCATGATCACCCAAAGCGTAACCTTTTCAAAGCTAATTAAGACACTCACCTAGGTCTTAAGGTCTTAGTAGTGACTTAGGCTAAATCAAGTTTCATTTAAGGGAGGATTAGAAGAGTAAGTATCATTGAAAATTAAAACATCTTTCAAACACTACAAGCCCAATTAGATTTAAAATTTGGCTAAGTGTTCCAACAACACTTGCCCCTTTAAGAGTCTTCATCCACATAATTTTCAAAATTGAATCACAAATGATAATTAACCTATTCTTTGTGATAATTGAGACATTAATGTTCACTGAGCATTAAGGGTATTTATAGGATGAATTATTAAGTGATATAATAAGTTTAAAAAAACTCAGGATTTTCCACCAGGCAGCGAGAAAATAGCACGGACCTGCTTCCTTCTCTAGATCTGCTGGACATCTCGTAGCTTTACTAAACTTAATATATCTTGCTTGATAAAGTCATCCTTAATTGACCAATAAGGACCCACCAAGATATGACATACGGTTAGGAAAACTACCAAAACCTTACCTTTTACCTCTATATAAATACCTTAACATGCATTTTAAGTTTCAGATGGTGAAACGAGAAGACTCGCCAGATACGCTTTTATAGTTTTCAACGTTGTCTTTCTTGTACTTTTATGCTATACGTTTATACCTGCAAACTTGCATGCTAAACAATGATGCCACCCAGCATGAAAACTAAAACTATCAGGATAGCCACAAAACCAAAACCCTAACCAAAACCAAAATTAAAAAAAACCAAGACAAAATTCACCGCCACAACATTCCAAATATAAAACAACTCAAAATTTAATCATAAACATCACACAAAACTACAATTGCAACTAAATTAAGACGTCTCTATCGAATGGTCGGGAATCCCTCGGAAGAGGTAACCTACGGTTGCTAACGAGGCTTCCCATGGTCTAAATAAAATTATGGAGCTCATTAAGTTAAGTTTAATAAATTCATTTGGACTAAGTAAATCCAATAGAAAATAGTGGTGTCGGAACGAGGGAACCGTAGGATCCTACCGGTGTCGCTCTAATCAACTTTAATATGCCCCCATAAAATTTAAAGAACTTCAACCATAAGGCCACCTGATTCGACATTACAACTTGACACACTAGAAAACTCAAACTTGTCGCGGCGAGGAGTTTGGAGCTAGCATGACGGGCAGCACGGCCATCTTCAACAGCAAAACATATTTCCCTAGCTAAACCAATCTTCCGTCTTCTTTCCTTATACTTAAACAACAAAGCCATACGACATTGAGGGTGCCTGCTTATGCAACGTAAATCCTGACCTTATCTGTAGGTCTTTGTATAGCCCTGTTATACAATATAAGCCCTAAGTCATCTTAATATTCTGAGGTTGTCATTTGTCACGACCTAAATCCTCACATCTTTCAGGCTATTTGTGTGATCGTTTCACACAAATGTAAGCCCTAACTAATGAAATTGGCAGGATGAAATACTTAAATTTTTCTCCTTAAAACTAAAGCCAAACATTAGGATAGCTTGGGAAGTCACTGAGATTCTCCTCTGGATCCATGACATCCCTTGGTTCTTCCTCCTTTGGATTCTACAATAAATGTTCAAAATTTGAACTATTCCCTTTTGTACACCTCTTTGTTTAATTTCTTTGAAAAGTCCTATCTTTTTGAAACTCCTTGAACATAATATTTCTCAATTTTTATCGAGAGCATTCTTAAGTGATTTTGGTCATTTAAGATGTAATTAACTATAGGGACTTGCCCTTATAGGAAGCATGTCTAAACCCAGCTTAAAATAAATCCTATTTAATCTTTTATATTAAATAGGGGAACTTGTCGACAAATACAAAGGTTTTGCAGACCAGACTGATGTCATACTTTTTTTAGTTTATTTGATCGAGCTTCATCCTCAAGTCTTGTGTTTATCCTTCGGGATAGATACAGGGTTTGAGGTATAGTGCTCCTTCATTTAAACTATGAAAAACATGGGGTTAGTTTGATTTCATATTTTTCTAAAATAAATATATATGTAAGTTAAAATGTCCTTCCGAAGCGGGCAACGGGATTTCGATTCCGGTGATCGACAGCTTCTTACGGGCAGCCCCACCAACCCAAAATAGCGCCGACATATTTTTAATTAAAAATTTTGAAACACTTCGAGCATCACATCGAGGTAAAGCAATTTCTTCAATCCATTTTGAAACGTAATCCACTGCAATCATTATGTATATATTTCCTAATGAAGAGATAAATGGTTCCATAAAATCCAATCCCCACACAAAAAATTTTAATTTCCTACTTAAAATTTAGAGGCCTTTCATTTCTTCTTGAAATATTACCTACTCTCTGACACTGATCACATGTTTTCATATATATATTAACATCTCTAAATAGAGTAGACCAATAATATGCAGATTGTAAAATTTTATGAACTGTTCTATCATTCCCAAAATATCCTCCAAATTTAGAATCATGACATTTTTTAATAATCTTTTGAATTTCATTAAAAGGCAAACATCGTCTCATCATTAAATCTTTACATCGCTTATATAAATAAGGATCCTTGATCCTGGTAAACTCTAGTTATGTAAAATTTATATATGTTTGAGTCCTCTATGTAACGGAGCCAAAAGCTTGATGCAATATTTATTATTAAGAAATTTAAGCAATTAATGTTTGGATTTTACGCAAGTATATGTATCGTTATCAAGTAATAAAGGACTTTCTATTTAAGCTCCGAATATCAATCCCACGGGGAAGGTTTAAATTTAAAATGATAAATTAATTAGGAATATCATAGAAATTAAATGAAATTACTGTCACTAATTTTTTTTTTGTGTAAGATGCAATCAAAACTAAGTTATTTAACTACTAGCAAAACTGAAATGCAAAGTTTAAATAGTAACTATTAAACTAATAAACTATCTTTATGTGATGAATATTTTTTATGTGAAAAAGCATCTTTCCCGCTACAATGAGATTTTGGTAAAATGATATGAGATAAATATTTTTAATATATATTGTGCCAAATAGCAGCAGTTTTAATTCTCTACCCTAATACAGTGTTATAGAAAATAATTGGATAATCCTAGGTTTAGTCCCTAAATTCATGGCTAGGCTAGGAGGACACTTGCTCCCACTTCAGAGCTCCCACTTCCATTCACCTGAATGCTAACTCTCAATTTAGTTTTTAAACACTAAGACCAATTTGGAGATTTTAGTTTGTCACCCCAAAATCTCAAATTCTCCACCTAATCAATGTATATTTCCCTATTTATTTGCACTTAATTCCAAGAACAAAATACTCCTTCATGGAATCAAATGTGATTCTCACTCTGTTGTAGAACTGATACTCCTTTTCCCAGATCATATGTTTCACAATACATTTAAATAATTCAATTAGCCAGATCAAAAAGTAAATTAAGTTTGGAGTTGAAAAAGCATCACAACTTATTTTTATTTTAATATTGGCACACCCATATTCTCCCTTCATTTCATCATATCTCAGAGTAGGGAAAAAAATAATGAAAACTACTCAGACTTCATGAGAAAGATACGACAAAACACAAATTTTGTATATAAAAGAAAGTGCATACAACACTAATAAACTAAAAAACCTTATTTGAATCTCTTTCCCAAAGTAAAACTCCATAGTAGCCTCTCTTAGGAAATGTAGAAAGATGAAATCACTCACATTCTCCTTCTCCAACACTCTTAGAGAAGAATTCACACGTAATGTTACCACAAAACTCTAAACTCTTAAAGATAAATCACTAATAGACTCAAATAGTGCCTTGAGCCTAGATGGAAAAATTTTATGATGGGGGAATAAAGATGGAAAGCACGTAATCAAATGGAAAAATAGAGCCTTGAAATAGACATATATTATGAAAAAATATTCGAATCGAATGGAAAAATTTTATTGAAAAATTTTATGGAAAAATAGAAGCTTGAGTCTAGATCAAAGCACCTATTCGAATGGTGGGGGAATAAAGATGGAAAAATTTTATGGATACGAAGTGTGTAAAAAATGTGCAAGTTGAAATGAATAGGAGCAATGTTAAATATCGATCAAGTAAGAATGAACTCTCTATTTAAGCCCCAAATATCGATTCCACGGGGAAGGTGTAAGTTGGCAATGTTAAATTTTAACAAGAAATTTAAAAAAAATCAAACGAAATCACTGTCACTAATTTTGAATGTTCAGATATAAACTAAACTAAATTACTTAACTATTAGCAAAACTGAAAATACAAATTTTGAATATTTACTACTAATCTACTAACTATGTTTATGTAATGAAGATTTCTTATGTGAAAAAGCATCCATCCCAAAATAATGAAATTCTAGTGAAATGAGATGAGATAAATGTTTAAAATCTGTTTTGTACCAAATAAGAGCAATTTTAATTTTCTACTCTGATACAGTGTATAGAAAATCATTGGTTAATCTTAAGTTTAGTCCTTAAATCCGTGGCTAGGCTAGGAGGATACCAGCTCCCACTTCAGAGCTCCCACTTCCCTTCATCTGAAGGCTAACTCTCGCTTTAATTTTTTGAACACTAAGACCAAATTGGGGATTTTAGTCTGTCACCCTAATGATTCTCTAATTCTCAACAAACAAAGAATATTTCCCTATTTATTTGCACTTAATTTCTTGAAAGAATTTCTCCTTCATGAAATCAAATGTGACCCTCACTCTGTTGTAGAACTCATACTTCATTTCCCGGATCATATGTTTCATAACATATTTTAACAAATCAAGTCACCAGATTAAAAAGTAAATTAAGTTTGGAGATGAAAAATCATCACAATTTATTTTATATTTTAATTATGGCACATTCATTTTATCTCTTCATTTCACCATATCACAGAGTAGGGGGAAAGAAAGATGAAACTGCTCAGACTTCATGAGAAAGATATGAAAAAACACAAATTTCATATATAAAAGAAAGTTCATACAATACTAAATAAACAAACAAACTTATTTGGAACTCTTTCTCAAAGGGAACTCTTTTTATTTGGAACTCTTTCTCAAAGCAAATCCTTTGTAGTCATTCCTTAGAAATGCAGGAAGAAGAACTCTCTCACATTTCTCCTTCTCCAACACTCTTACATGGTGCTGGAATGAAGATGGATTATGAAAATGTGGCATGGCGGAACGTTGTGGAGCACAAAATGAACGTAGAGGAGTCGGTTGTCTGATGAAACTCGGCCCAAAATAAAGCCCAAGGTCGGTTCTCCAAGAAGTGCCTCCAAAAACTCTTAAAAAATCATCCAAATACATCAAACCTTCTAAAAATGGGGTCTGAGCCTCCTTTGGCATCATCCATACTAGTCTAATGCCGTCGATGCTGAGTAAAATCCTCATGCTTTCGGTTATTTTGCGCCGTCGGCGCTGACCTTAGCGCTGCCGACTCTGAGTATTTCCTCAAAAATTTCATTTTGACTCTAAATTTCATCTTTTTTTCTTCTTTTTTACTTTAAGCCCTAAAAATCAACAACCTACAAGAAAACATCAAAATACCTTCCATTAAAGTGCAGTATCACAAAAAATAAGTATAAAATAAGTATAAAATATGGGATAAAATATGGGTATAAAAATGCATATATTTTTGGTGTATCAAAATCCCCCAAACTTACATGTTACTGGTCCTCAATTAACTTCTATACTACATAAAATATGACTTATGGTAAAGAATTTAAATTTTAGACTTCCATATTAGTTTTACTTAAATTTACTATATATTTAAGAAAATAAATATAGTTATCTAGAGTTAACCCTTAATGCCAAAGGTCATGTTAGCTTTAAAATTTTAAAAATTTAGTTAAGTGAGGACAAATAAATGAGGACAAATAAAATTAAGTTCTTTCTCTTTTTCTAAAAACGATTTTTCTTCTCTCCCCCCCCCAAACTTAAATTTTTTAAAAAAAAATTTACATGATGAACTTTAAAAATGAAGGGTGAAAGGAAGCATTAAATACATTAAAAAAATAAATACCCGTTGGAGATTCTAATTTTTGAACATAAACTTTGAAATACTGCAGGTGCTAATATGAAAACTACAAGGCTAAAACATTAAATTGCACATAATATATATAAAATTTGTTGAGAAAGAGCTAATCACAATACTTAACAAAGTGCTGAAAATAACAACAGACCTAAACTAAATTCTAAAAATGAAAACAATTTTTCACATTACAGTTTGGTTTCACATAACATAACAACAAAGTCTCAACAAAAACATAACACAACAATAAAATCACAAAGTACAAACACATACAAACAAACAAACCAATAGTTCACCAGTCATCATCTTCCTTATCATCGACATCTAACTTCTGCTGCTGATATGGAGTATAAGTAAGGTGAATAGGGAACTGAACTGTATGGTCACTATGGTCCTGTATGGTCACCCCTTAGGTATCTCACTAAAGCATCATCATAAGCAGCATCATACTCAAATGTTTGGTAAATCAGTTCATCATTGTGAGCATTTTTGGTGTCCATATTCTACATCTTATGATCCATCCTCAAAATACCTCCCTACTGAATTCGTCATCTGGTCCAACAACTCCCTGTTGTTGGGGTCACTTGAAGTAGGCTCGCTAAAATTAGGGGTTCTATAAGTAGAAGGAATATCCCTGGCCTATCTTCCAGATCTCCAGTCAACATGGGACTCATTAGTCTTGATGTTGGCAGGCCCAATCAATCTTTAAAGTTCAATCCTCTCCTCATCATGCCTAAAATCAACTCTTGCATGCTCAAAAAGTGTGTAAATGAGAGCAGGGGGTGCCAATCCACTAGTGATCATTCCCAAAGCAATAGATTGAATGTTCAAAAAAATGATAGATCCTACATTTATATTCATCACTTTTTGAGTACAGAACTTCAGGATGGCTCTATCCTTGGTCAGTTTGCTATGATGGTTTGTTGGAATCATCCTCCCATAAATAAAATAATGTCAGGCCTTAGACACTACATTTAACATAGAAAGAGGAAAGTTAAAACTTTGGAAAGTTAACTTTAACTCCATTCTTTATTTTCTAAGATTCTTTCTCACTAGACAGAAAAGAAATAACTTCATCTAAGGCTTGATCTGTAGCAGAAACTGAATGATACTGACATCTATAAACATCTTCTAATTGATAAAACTCATTGATTTTTCTTGGAGTAAACTCCACCCTTTTCCCTCAAACAAAAACAAAAAACAAAAACAAAATCATCAAATCATCAAAAGCCTCAAAAGGTTGGCATAAAATTCCATCACAATCCCAACTATCGCATTAGCAGTAAAATAACAAAAGTTTTCCCACTGCCGAGTGATAATCAAACTTACAACTCCGCCTCCCAAATTTTTAAAACCTCGGTCCTGAATCACTTTTTTATTTTCTTGAAGACTATAAAATCTAGCACTGGCTTAAAAGCTAATAAACCACCATTTCATTCAACCACCACATGGCCCAATTTTGCCAATTTGACAATCTTTAACCAAAATCTCCAAATTGCCCTTTAAAGACCCAAAATTTCCCAAATCCATCTCAAATATCCACCAATTTGATCTTAATTGACCAAAATTTCAATCCTAAACTCATATTCACTTTTGATATGACCAAACTAAACCAAATACAAGCTCAATGGGTCCATTATTTGAGCCCAATTTTAATTTGGGTCAAAACCCCAATTTTGACCATATTACTTAATCTCACCCAATTGAACCCATAGCCTAGTCAATTGGCCTCAATTAATGTTGAAAAATCTTTATGACATTCCTATACATCAAAATCAACCATCAATTGACCTTGGTGAAGTTTCAAATCCATTTGATTTTGGCCTAAATCCAAAATTCCAAAATTTAGCCCCAAATTGGCTAAGTCCCCAAATTTCACCCAA
>NW_018165093.1:319981-320375 GCF_001263595.1 Phalaenopsis equestris
AATCAATTTGGACCTAGCCCAAGGCTAACACAAGCTAGACCCAAGCCTAGCCCAACACGACCAAATTGATTAAAGTTAAAATCTTCAAATTGACCTTTCAATAATTGCTCAAACCATTTCCATTCTTCACCAAAGTTGTTTCTTATGATCATCTACACCAAATGCAATAATCAATTGAGTCAATTGACATGGCTAACCTAGCCCAAACCCAAGTTTTGGTCATTTGCACCCACTTGGACCCATGCACTAATTGTGACCTAACCACCTTAAAGCCACCAAATTAACTCCACCACAGGCATTAGTTGGACCTAGTGACCAGTCCAAACACCATGAAACCACCTAAATCAAGCCTTGGACCAAAGGTCCCCCAAATTAAGGGATCTTATTTCCAAAA
>NW_018165093.1:320562-321350 GCF_001263595.1 Phalaenopsis equestris
GCCAGCTCATCCAAATCAAACTATGGAGCTCCTCTGCCCTCTACCTAAGCACCACATTACACCTCCTAATTGGCCAAGACAGCCACCATAACCCCATTTTTATAAAAGGCCACCTCCATGGCCATTGATGTAAGTGCTAAAAATTTCTCAGAGAGGCCTCTCCAAACTTCACACAGAGCTTCCCTAAGATCCCCTCAGTGCATCCCGACCATTTTTCCTCACCCATTCCCCTTGCCGGAACTCAATTTTGAGCTTGAAACCTTGCCGGAAACCAGGGCATAGCCCAATACACCTCCACGCTCCACCAAACTCCAATTTCTTGTTACCACACCTTCACAAGAGTGAAAGAAGCCAGAGCCCCATCAAATTCCCCTTCCATAGAACCAATACCATAGCTCTAGACCAACGCCTGAAAACGAGCTTGGTCGAATTCACACCTAGACTTCACACCAAGAAAAGGGACTTAATCCCTAGCCTCCTTGGACCCCAACGAACGTGCCAAGCACCTCTAATCGAAGCTTCCCTTCTGAGAGCAAAGGTATAAAACTCCTCCTCCCGAGCTTGTTTTGATCCTCCATTTAATTAAGCTTGATTTCATGGCACCTTAACCGTATGGATGTGTTCGTCTCACTTAGAAGAGTCCATAGAATCAAACCCGAAGTGATTTGGTTGAGTCTAGGCCAAGATCTTAAGGTTTTAGTGTGGACGGGCACGGGATCATTCTATCGGGGACGATGAAGGGGAGTCGTTTGATCAAGCGTGTATCAAATGGACGGGGGAGATCGAGC
>NW_018165093.1:323568-323771 GCF_001263595.1 Phalaenopsis equestris
ATAACCAAAACCAAAATTAAAAATCAACCAAGATAAAATTCACCACCACAACATTCAAAATATAAAAAAACTCAAGATTTAATCACAAGCATCATACAAAGCCACAACCTCAACTAAATTAAGATGTCTCTGTCGGATGATCGGGAATCCCTCGGAGGAGGTAACCAATGGTTGCTAACGAGGCTTCCCATGGTCTAAATAAA
>NW_018165093.1:324909-336124 GCF_001263595.1 Phalaenopsis equestris
TCCGAGGTTGTCGTTTGTCACGACCTAAATCCTCACATCTTCCAGGTTATTCGTGTGATCATTTCACACGAATGTAAACCCTAACTAATAAAATTGGCAGGATGAAACATCTAAATATTTCTCCTCAAAATTGAAGCCAAACATTAGGATAGCTTGGGAAGTCACCGAGGTTCTCCTCTAGATCCATGACATCCCCTAGTTCTTCTTCCTTTGGATTCCATAATAAAATGTTCCAAATTTGAACCAAACCCATTGCACACCTCTATGTCCAATTTCGTTGAAGAGTCCCACCCTTTGAAATTCCTTAAAGATAATATTTTTTGATTTTTATCGAGAGTTTTCTTAAGTGACTTTGGTCATTTAAGATGCAATTAACTATAGGGGCTTGCCCTTATAGGAAGCACGTCCGAACCCAGCTTAATATAAACCCTATTTAAGCCTTTATATTAAATAGGGGAACTTGTCGGCAAATACGAAGGTTTAGCAGACCAAACGGACAAATTGATATTTGAAAGAGCCTCATCCTCAATTCTTGTGTTTATCCTTCGGGATAGATATAGGATTTGAGGTACAGTGCTCTTTCATTTTAAACTATGAAAAATATGGGGTCAGCTTGATTTCATACTTCAACGTCCTTCTGAAGCGGGCGACGGGATTTCGATTCCAGCGAACGACAGCTTCTTACGGGCAACCCCACAAACAAACCATCCCCGAAATAACGCCGACAGATCCGTATACTAGAACAGATGGATGGAGTACAACTTGGGATGAACTCTTGAGGTTCCTTAATCACATACATGATTCATCGAAACAAGCTTCAACAAACACTGAAGAAGGATGGAATGAGGTATGGAGCAGATCATCCAAGAAAATACTGAACAAGATCCAGTCTGCATCAAAACATGCCTCCATTCAGAGTCTGCAGCATACCAAGCCTGAGATGAAGATTTCGCCAAGAGATCCGTCATTGTAAGGAACAAAGAACAAGAAGAATAAAAGCATCACTGCAAAGATTGATAGCACAAGAGGTAGGATAGGTGCTGCCTCTACTAGATTGGTCGTCTCAGATTCGGGGAAGAAAATCCTCGAACCCCTGACTTTGTATGATTATCTTTTTGTCCCTCCGGGGTCTTGTGAATATAATCATTGTGATTTTAGATATGTTTTAACTATTTCTATTGATAATGTAACTGATTATGACCGATCTAGCTTCAATCTCAATCCCGAAATTGATCCTTAAATTGTACTCGAGTCCAATGAACTCGTTGTCAATTCCAAGAAGACATTAACAATCCCGCTTATGATAGATCATGACAGCACCGATAACGAAGAGCCAACTCTCGAGCATCACGGTGCGCCACTTGCCATTAAATTAGATCTCTCCAATGAAGAGGAAAAGACATAGGAAGATTCCACAATGATATCTCAAGAAGAAAAAATCACAGAAGTTAACTTAAGGAGCAGAAAAGTGTTACCACCAAGAACAGCTCCAACAGACAAAGGAAAACAGATAATGACTCGAGAAGAGATACCCCCACCTCCACCAGTGGAAGAACCAAATAATCAAGATAAAATTGAAGGATCAAACAAAGTAGACTACAACGTGATAGCCCATCTCAAAAAGTTGCCGACCCGATTAAGCATCTATGACGCTCTGATCCTGTCAGGGGAGATGAGAGAGTCTCTGGTTACAGCTTTGTTTGACCCAAAATTTGCTTAGCTCAGTTGGCTAGCACATCCTTATATGAAGTTTGCTCGTTGAAAAAATAGCCTGGGGTAACCTTCACAGATGAAGATTTGTTGCTCGGTACCACGGACCACAACCGTCCACTCTACATCTCCGTCAACATCGGTAGATTTGTGTTATCAAGAGTTTTAGTGGATCGTGGAGCATCTCTTAACAGCATCTCTTAACTTCTTAACTTGATGAGTCTATGGACATTGGACTTTTTGGATATTGAAGCTCAAGAGCTTACGGCTGATACAATTTTGTTAAGAGGATTCAATCAAAAGGGAGAAAGAGTCCTCGGATCAATTACATTACTTATGAAGGTTGGAGAACTCGTGAAAACAGCTAAATTTCATATCATCGACGCCGAGACCTCTTTTAATGCTCTACTGGGCCGACCGTGGCTTCATGAACACAATATGGTTTCATCATTCCTACACCAATGCATTAAGTACTACAAAGAAGGACAAGAACATTGCATCAAGGGAGATTTACAGCCTTTCTCAATTCAAGAAGTTGATATTCATGAAGATGCTGCCTACTACGCCCCTCCAAAGAAAACTGTCTTTTCTCGACACGATATTCTGACAAACAAAGATTAAGATTCAAAAGAATCACAAAAAAGTAGGCCATTCAACTCCGCTTCAGCAATCTTCCACCACTCCTTTACAAAGAGATGGTGAAAGGCCTTTTAGTTCGCGCACCACTCGAGGTCAAGGCTGGGGACGTGGACGAGGAAGGATCGATTTAATTATTGAACGGACTAGGCCAACTATCAACATTAGTGATGAAGATAATTTTGAAGACGAGATAATGATATCAAGACTAAAGAGACCTCAGTACGAGATATCACTAGAAGATACAAAAAAGAATGAATATGAAACAATGTATGATCGGATAAACCACTATCTGAATGCTATGACCCTTACTCCGATTCTCCCTCAAAAGGTTGAGAGTTTAAAGGACAAGGAAGTTTGTAGTGTTCGTTCAAACCCGATCAAGTTTTACTGTGCTTCTACCTCTACTGAGCTTGAAAAACATGTAAATTTGAATGATCATTCTAATGAATTAATGGAATTGCCTTTTGGTTCCTTCTCACCTTGTGTTCAAAAGTTAATTTAACAGGGACACTTACCAAAACAAATGCTAAAAGATAAATTTTAATTGTTTAAAAAACTATGGAATGGTAAAAGTTGAACTCCAAATTCAAAAGAAGGTCTCGGATTTGGTAAGTCGAACCAGCCGATGATTCCCAATTTTGCATTGTTGTTACTGGTGAGTCAGAAGAGGATTGCATCGATATAGAAGATGACTCTACTGATCAACCAATAAAGATGCTCCCCCAGAATTTGAGGAAGAAATTAAATCTATCGTTGATGAATTGAAAGAGATTAACCTCGGGACTGAAGAACAACCCCGACCTACATTTATAAGTTCTCTACTTAATGACGAAGAATCTGCAAAATTGATCAAACTTTTAAAAGATTTTGAAGATTGCTTTACGTGGAGCTACGATGAAATGTCAGGACGTTCGTGGAAGTTGCAGTCCATAAACTCGGGGTGGACATAAATAGAACCCCAGTAAAACAAGCTCCCAGGAGAATGCGCCTCGAGATAGAACAACAAGTCATCGCTGAGGTGAAGAAACTGATAGACGCCAACTTTGTAAAAGAAGAACAATACCCCACGTGGTTAACCAACATCGTACCTGTTAAGAAGAAAAATGGACAGATCCATGTTTGTGTCGATTTCAGAGATTTGAACAAGGCATGTCCAAAAGACGAGTTTCCACTACCTATACCGGAAATGATGGTGGATATCGCTTCAACACATGAAATTTTCTCCTTCATGAATGGATCGTCATGATGCAATCAAATCAAGATGGCTCCCGAGGATGCAACACTTACAGCCTTCAGAACACCGATTAGAATTTTCTGCTACACAGTGATGTCGTTCGGCTTAAAGAACGTCAGAGCAACATATCAGCATGCAATGATGAAGATTTTTGACGACCTCATTCACAACCAAATAGAACGCTATGTGGATGATTTGGCCATCAAAAGTAAATGGAAAATAAATCATTCGTATGATTTGAGGATCATGTTTGAACGGTTACGACGATATGACCTTTAAATGAATCCCTTAAAGTATGCCTTTGGCGTTACCTCCAAGAAATTTCTAGGATTCGTTGTCAGTCATCGAGGAATCGAGATTGACCCGAATAAGATTAAAGCTATCTTGGAAATGTCTCCCCTAAAATCATGAAACAACTACATAAGTTGCCATATCTGAGACGCTTTATTTCTAATCTCTCTGGTAGGTTTCAGCCTTTCTCGACATTAATTAAAAAGGACGCTAAATTTATTTGGGAAGAGAAATGCCAACGGGCTTTCGAGGACGTTTAAAAATCTTTAATGACACCTCCTGTTTTGGCAGCACCTATCAAAGGAAAACCGTTGATACTTTATACTGGGGCTTCAGATGACTCTCTTGGAGCCCTCTTAGCCCAAGTCAACGACGAGGGTAAAGAAAATGCACTCTACTACTTGAGTCGTCATCTAATACCGACTGAGATAAGGTATCCACCCATTGAGAAGCATTGTCTGACGTTAATTTTCGTCGCCCAAAAGCTTAGATATTACATGCTTTCTCATAAGATTACGCTAATCTCGAGAGTTAATCCATTTCAATATTTGATGACCCGACCAACACTCTCCGGATGTCTAGTGAGGTGGTCAATGATTTTATTGCAATTTGATATAACTTTTGTTCCCCTCCATGCTATCAAGGGACAGATACTAGCAAAATTTCTCGCTGCACACCCACTGTCAGCTGGGTCCTCTCTCAATGATGAGTTACCGGATGAGTAAATACTACAAATGGAATTCTCCAGTGCGCAACGCTGGAAAATGTACTTTGATGGTGCTTCATCAGCCAGAAAAGACAAAGGGTCAGGCATAGTTATACCAGGCAAAGCAAGAATTGGTTTGATCTTTATCACGCCAGATAAGGGTATGTTAAGGTTCTCATACCACCTAACAGAGCCGCGCACCAAAAATGAAGCAGAATACAAATCTTTAATCACCGGATTGAAAATGGCAATCTCAATGGATATAACATGCATTGCCATCTACGGCGACTCCCAACTCGTCATCCAGCAAGTTGCCGAGCAAAACAAAATTTTGAAACCAAGATTAGCAGAATACCATCAGTACACAGTGAAGCTCTTGGAGTAGATTCCCGATGTGACTTTCTACCAGATTCCTAGTGGTGATAATGCCCATGCCGACGCTTTAGCAAAATTTGTTAAGGAAATAGCATGTCTCCCGGAGGATTCCATTGAAGTCACAGTGCAGGGAAGACGAGTCTTGTCTCAGATCAACTTCAAAACTCTACACAAGCTAGGAAAGAAGAAACATTAAATACAGCTGCAGACATCAACGAAGATTGGCGCAAGCCATTAATAGAATATTTGCATACTGGAAATCTACCAGAAGACAAGTCTGAGTTGCACCACATCACAAGAAAGGTTATGTCTTACGCCCTGATGGGAATTGTCCTCTACAGAAGTTCGTTTAACCAGATGTGGCTACGGTGTTTGAGCAGAGCCGAAGCACAAAATATTGTCAAAGAGGTACATGTTGAATTGTGTGGCGCTCACCAGTCAGGGCTGAAAATGAAAATGAAGATCAACAGACTCGGGTATTATTGGCCAGCAATGACGTCCGATTGCATGGATACAACCAGAAAATGTCATCAATACCAAGTGCATGGGATGGTCTTACACCAGCCTCCAAATGTGTTACACCCAACTGTTATCTTGTGGCCGTTCGAGAGTTGGGGCACGGACATAATAAGTCCAATAGACGCTCCATCTTCCAAAGGAAATCGGTTCATACTTACCGCTACAGATTACTTCTCCAAATTGGCAGAGGCAGTACCGTTACGTGACGTTACGACACAGCACATCCTTCAATTTTTCAAAAGCCAAGTAGTCTACCATTTCGGAGTACCGCGAAGAATAATTTCCGATAATGCGACAGCTTTCAGAAGTACGAAAATCAACAATTTTGTCAAAAAATATGGGATAGATTGGAGATACTTTATAATTTACTATCCTAAAACAGTCCCAGAGCAAATGGTCTGACAGAGGCTTTCAACAAAATATTGGTACAGATTTTGAAGAAAACACTGGATGAAAACAAAAGGGATTGGCACCACAAATTGTTAGATGCTTTGTGAGCCTACCAGACAAAGTTCAGAGCTCCCACTCAATGTACACCCTATATGCTCCTATATGGGACTAAGGTCGTGCTACCGCTAGAAGTCCAAACACCCTCTCTCAGAGTCATTGTTGCCAACCAACTCACAACGAAAGAAAGCGCAAGACTCAGACTCGAAGAACTGGAGAGTCTCGAGGGAAAATGACTAGAAGCACAACAATATTTGGAGCTTTACCAGGCAAAGATGGTACAAGCCCATGATAAATTGGTCCGCCCAAGGACAATCAAAGTTGGTGACCTCGTACTTGTGCTCAAAGGACCTATTCTTGCACGCCACAAAATAGGTGGAAAATTCAAGCCAACTTGGGAGGGACCAATTGTCGTTGAAAAGGTCTATACAAGAGGAGCCTACCAATTAGTGGACTTCCGGGGCGAAAGACCCATGTTACCAATAAACGGACGATATCTAAAAACCTATTACGTAACCTGATGCTGCTTGCCTTTGCTTGCTTTGAAACTTTGAAACTTTGATTTTTTTAAGGTTATCTATATGGCCAAATGTCTATGACCGGGTCCAAATTTTGTAATTAACCTCAATATAATGAAAAGTTTGAAAAGAAAAATATTTCAAACTTTAATTTTCTTCTTTCCACTTTTAATTAAATAAAACTCATACATAAAATTCTTGTAACCCAAAACAAACTAAAATTTATTTTAATGAATACTTTGTTTTGTTCTTGTTCTTGACAAGTTTCGGCCCACTGACATTTTTCTTGTCGTCTGCAGAAAAATGGCGGGCTGTCGAGACAGCGGTTGATCCTTACTTTCCAAGATGGCTGGAACCTTGCATTAAATGAGGAGATGGCGTTACCATAAACTTCAAAGTAGATTTCAACTAGGTTGATGTGAACTACGGTCCTGTAATGGATGTAGTCAGCTGCAAAGAGAAAGAGGGACTTCCTTCACTACTGAGAGTGACCACTAAAAAAAATGTATTACGCAAGGGCAAGAACGTGGTAACAGAGCGAGATCCGATGGAGGGGCCCAGCCGTCTGCCCTCCATGGTAGCTACACCTGCTGAATGCTTAATAGTCACCAATAATGAAAGACTACCAAGTACTCCGCTTCGCAGGACGCAACGCGGGAATGCCAGCCGCAAGAAGCTGAAAGTTTTTCTACGACAAGAACAAAAATGTCAAAGAGGGACGAACAACTTGCTCACCCCTATTCCTTAGGGGCACATTTACGATCCAAACTTGAAACAAACTTCTGTTAGCTTACCCACCACGGAAGAAGAACCAGGGTTTGTGACGGATTCAAACACACTTCCAATTTCAGATGTTTTGTGCGAGGGTTGCCTGACATGCAACGTTGAAATACTGGTCGGGACATTACCTACGGGCGCATTTGTAAAATGCCCAGGTTGCAATGTTCTGCATCTACAGCATTTTAGTACATTAGAAGAATACACTTCAAGCTCCAACGAGTCTCAGACTTTGGATTTCATGTTGGATGAACCATATGTCCCGCTGGGGACGGATCAGTACATACCCTGGAGCCCAGGTTCGTACATCCCGTCAGAGGCCGAGTCTCATATTCCAGATCGGCCAGCACTAGTTTGAGTTCCCGCCGATGCTCGAAGGAAGGAACACCCGCAATAGCTACCAACCCCTGGTATGGTAGAATACTATAACATAAGAAAAGTAAATGAAAGAGAATTCGAGTTATATGAAGAAGTTCAGAGAAAGTTGACCTCTTTTTTGGTTGAGGTTTAGTTTTTTGTCCTCCATAGTAGCCTAGGGTCTAGCCATAGGACTCTTCCTGTTGACTATTCCTAGAAAATTAGTCATGGAACCCTCTCAATTAGAAATTCTACCATTCTCTTCTCAACTTCCACATGTTGCTCTCAACCTTTAAGTACTTAGTAGGTGGGGTCACTGTGGGGGAAACTCAAGATGAGTCACCCTTAGAATTGCTAGACCTTAGGGTTGACCTTGGGTGTTGGTCCAGAGCTAAGGCATTCACTACACTTATCTGCACCCACAATCGCTCACTACCCTGAACTCAAATTTCTAGCCTAGGTCCCTTGATCTTTTGGGATACTCATGTAGATGGTCCCCTGAGCCTACTAGCCCTACGGTTATAGTTTGGCTAAGACCACTTTGTAGAGGACCCAAAATGGGTTTCCTTTGCTCCATGGCTTATTGGTGATGATTGGTGCATCAAATCTACCAAAATACCCATCTTTGTTTTTTACCCCTAAAGCACCCCCAAATTACCAAAATACCCCTCTTGGACCCAAAATCCCAAAAAATCCAAAAATTTTTATAAAATCCCAATAAATCCCAAATATTCCCAATTTCATTTTTTTAACTACCACATGACCCAGTTCAGCCAATTTGACCATCTTTAAGCAAAATCCCCAAATTGCCCTTTAAAGACCCAAATTTCCCCAAATCCAACTCAAATGTCCACCAATTTGATCTCAATTGACCCAAATTCAAATCCTACTCTCAAATTAACTTTGGATATGACCAAACTAAACCAAATCTAAGCTCAATTGGTCCATGATTTGAGCCCAATTTTGATTTGGGTCAAAGCCCCAATTTTAACCATATGACTTAATCTCACCAAATTGAACCCATAACCTAGTCAATTGGCATCAATTAATGTTGAAAAATCTTTATTACATTCCTATACATCAAAATCAATCATCAATTGACATTGGTGAAGCCTCAAATCCATTTGATTTTGGCCTAAATCCAAAATTCCGAAATTTAGCCCCAAATTGGCTAAGTCCCTAAATTTCACCCAATTGGTTGCCTTAACCTCTAAATTGGCATCCAATTCATGTTCAAAACTCTTCATGAGGTCCATATTGACCATTTACAATAATCAATTTGGACTTAGCCCAAGGCCAACCCAAGCTAGACCCAAGCCTAGCCCAACATGACCAAATTGATTAAAGTTTAAAATTCCTTCAAATTGACCTTTCAATTGAACTCAAAACCATTTCCATCCTTCACCAAAGTTGTTACTTGTGATCACCTACACCAAATTCAATAATTAATTGAGCTAATTGACATAGCTAACCTAGCCCAAACCCAAGTTTTGGTCATTTTCACCCACTTGGACCCATACACTAAGTGTGACCTAACCACCTTAAAGCCACCAAATTAACTCCACCATAACCATTAGTTGGACTTAGTGACTAGTCCAAACACCATGAAACCACCTAAATTAAGGGATCTTATTTCAAAAAATGCACATGCTTAAGATATCTTTGCCAAATCCAAGCACATTTGCATTAAATTGCTGTGTTGGATTCCTCTGGGTTCCCTGAGCTCCTAATTGCGATGATTTCCTCTGGGTTTCCTGAGCTCCTAGCCAACTCCCTAAGGCCGGCTGGCCAGCCTAGTGGCCAAAAAAGCCTAAAACCGAGAGCCACCCCCATGGCACCTCACCCAAATCAAACCTAGAGGCCAGCTCATCCAAATCAAACTATGGAGCTCCTCTGCCCTCCATAAGCACCACAATGCATCCAAACTTGTGCCCTGAGAACCACCCCATGGCAATTTTTATAAAAACTCACCTTTCATGGCCATGGGAGGTATGCTAAAATTTGCATTGAGAGGTCTCTCCAAACTTTACACAGAGCTTCCCTAAGATCCCCTTAGTGCATTTCAACTATTTTTCCTCACCCATTCCCATTGCCGGAGCGCAATTTTGAGCTCGAAACCCTGCCAAAAACCAGGACAGTGCCCAATACACCTCTACATTCCACCAAACTTCAATTACTTGTGCCCACACTTCACAAGAGTGAAAGAAGCCGAAGCCCCATCAAATCCCCCTTCCTAGAGCCTCTACCATAGCTCTAGACCAACACCAAAATCCGCAAGTTCATACCTAGGCCTTACACCAAGACCAGGGACTCAATCCCTAGCCTCCTTGGACCCCAACAAACGTGTCGAGCACCTCTGATCGAAGCCTCCCTTCTCAGAGCAAAGGTATAAAACTCCTCCTCCTCCCGAGCTTATTTTGATTCTCCATGTACTCAAGCTTGATTTCATGGTATCTTAACCGTATGGATGTGTTCGTCTCACTTAGACGAGTCCATAGGATCAAACCCGAAGTGATTTGGTTGAGTCTAGGCCGAGATCTTAAGGTTTTAGTGTGGACGGGCACACGATCATTCTATCGGGGACGATGACGGGGAGTCGTTTGATCAAGCGTGTATCAAATGGACGGGGGAGATCGAGTCGGACAGCGCTTCGGGACATCAACAGCAGGCCGAATCAGCAAGCTATGGGGATGGCGGCGTCCAACCAGAGCGCGCCACGCATGCCTTCGGAGCCGTCATAGGTTGAGGTGGCGCGCGTTGTTTAAATAGATAAATAGGACTTTGGGAGATCGAGTCGGATAGCGCTTCTGGACATAAACAGCGGGCCGAGTTAGCAGCTACGTGGACGGCGGCGTTCAACCAAAGCGCGCCACACATGCCTTCGAAGCTGCCTAGGATCTAGCCAGCACGAGCTATTTATATAGATAAATAGGCCTTTTTCTATTTATTTTAATGCCCTTAACTTAGAAAATACATAACTTTGTGTAGAAAAATCACAAAAATAAAATAAAAATACCCTCTTGCATAAATCACAATAATGTGGAATATTTTTCAAGTTCATTTGATGCATAAAATATTTTGAATTAATTAAACACTGTTTTGAATCATTTGATTGTCCACGCATATTGACACATCACCTTGGCTTGAAATATTGACATATTTTAGCCTCTGTAAGGGGGAACATTCTCTGATTTTTCCAAAGTTAGATGAGGTTCCTATACAAAGATTTATATTTTTCAAGTTATTTCATATCATTTCTTTAAAATAATCATGGAAATTAGCATATTGGTTATAAAATCCCAAGAAAATTTTGGAAGGTATCTTGATTATAAAATCCTAAGAAAATTTTGAAAGGTCCACCATGACTAGAGAAACCATTGGAAATAATTTCATGGGTCAAGTCTTTTAAAATGTCCTTAAATTTTACAAACACTAAATCAATAAGATAATTCCCTTTGGAAAATATAAAAATTTGAATGACTTGATTTTTTATCCCTACTGTGATTTATGATCCAGAGAACTCAGCATAAAAGTTTCAAAATATTTTGAGTTCATTTAATAACTTAAATTGATTTTTAAAGATAAACACTACTCTTAACACTTGAATGATTTTTAAAAATCAAAATATAACTCAAAAAATTA
>NW_018165093.1:336364-337239 GCF_001263595.1 Phalaenopsis equestris
TTTCAAAGCTTAAAAATAATTTTTAAAAGGCTAAAAATAAGTTTTTCACTAAAATAATTCCAGTAAATCAAGGAAAAATCATAAAAATATAAAATTTGCTCCTTTGAGTTCTCTGACCTTAGGGAGATTTTTCAAAATATAAAACTTAATTTTTACCACTTAAAATATTTTATTTTTATTACATTGCCTAAAATTTAAAATAATTCTAATAAATCACAAAAAACTCAAAATATTATGAAATTTGATCCAAAGGCTTCCCTGGTCTAGTTCTACTTCTAGTAAAAATTTCAAGGGATTATAATTTACCTTGATCAAGTTCGGAATTTTCTTTGAAAAATCTTATTTTTGTGTGAAAATAATTATATAAATTAAATTAAATTTTGAAAAATCACATTTTCTCCTCTCATGTCTCAATTGACCCATGAATGAGGTATGATAAAAATTTTAAGGTCATTTGAATTGAATTTGACAAATTATGAAGTATTAGAGCCTTAGGGGCAAATGTGTAATTTTGGAAATTTAGCCTTAATTAACATTTAGGCTTAAGTCAAGGAGGAGAATGGGTAACCTCTGATCTTAATCATTTTGTTTGATGTTTGAAAACAAATGGCTTAATTGGTAGAAACCAATTTCACTTTCTTAATTAAGATTAATAAATTTCTAAATTATTAAAAGTTCAAAGTTTATTAAAATTAAATGATCCTGGACTTAGGGGTATGACTTTTGAAGTAAAAAATTAATCAATTTAATGCCCCTATCTTGATTTTCAAATGAAATTCAAATCACGAATCATGACCACTAAAAGCTTAACCCTTTTTAAAACTGATTAAGACACTCACCTAGGACTTAAGGGCCTAGGACTTAAGGGCTTAGTG
>NW_018165093.1:337320-340305 GCF_001263595.1 Phalaenopsis equestris
TTTGAAACACCACTAAGCCCAAAAACACCACTAAGCCCAATTAGGATTAAAATTGTTCAAATTACACAAATTACACTAACTTGCCCCTTTAAGGGTCTTCGCCCACATAATTCTTAAAGTGAATGACAAATGATAAATACCCCTTTTCTTAGGGATAATTGAGACATCAATGTTCACTGAGTAATAAGGGTATTTATAGGATGAACTATTAAGCAACATAATAAGTTTAAATGGACTCGAGACTTTTCACCAGTTGTTGGATACCTCAGAAGCCTATTAAACTTAATATTCTTTGCTCAATGGAATCATCCTTAAATAAACTTTTTAAGGACTCACCAAGATATGAAATAGGGTTAGGAAAACTATCAAAACTTTATTTTTCCTACTCTTCATAAATGCCCTCACATGCATTTTTAAGTTTCAGGTTATGGAACAAGAAGACTCGCCACGTACGCTTTTACAGTTTATAGTATCGTCTTCCTTCTCCCTTTTTCGTACATGTTTCATGCTTGCGTTTACCTACATAAACTTGCATGTTAACCATAACCAAAACCCAAAATTAAAAATCAACCAAGATAAAATTCACCACCACAACATTCAAAATATAAAACAACTCAAAATTTAATCACAAACATCACACAAAACCACAACTTCAATTAAATTAAGATGTCTCTATCGGATGATCGGGAATCCCTCGGAGGAGGTAACCTACGGTTGCTAACGAGGCTTCCCACGGTTTAAATGAAAATATGGAACTCAAACAAGGGAACCATATGATCCTAACTGGTGTCGCTCTAATCAACTTTAATATGCCCTCAAAAAATTTAAAGAACTTCAACCATAAGGCCACCTGATTTGATATTATAACTTGACAAACTAGATAACTCAAACTTGTCGCGGTAGGAGCTTGGAGCTAGCATGGTGGGCAGCACGACCATCTTCAACAGCAAAACCTGTCTTCCCCAGCTAAACCAATCTTACTTCTTTAGACTTAAACAACAAAGCCATAGGACTTCGAGGTTGCTTGCTTATGCAAGGTAAATCCTCACCTTATCTTTAGGCCTTTGCATAGCCCTGCTATACAATATAAGCTCTAACTCGTCTTAGGATTCTGAGGTTGTCGTTTGTCACGACCTAAATCCTCACATTTTTCAGGCTATTTGTTTCACACGAATGTAAGCCGTAAATAATAAAATTGGCAGGATGAAACATTTAAAAATATTTCTCCTCAAAACTGAAGCCAAACATTAGGATAGCTTGGGAAGTCACTGAGGTTCTCCTCTAGATCGATGACATCCCCTAGTTCTTCCTCCTTTGGATTCTATAATAAAATGTTCCAACTTTGAACCAATCCCCTTTCACACCTCTATGTCCAATTTCGTTGAAGAGTCCTACTCTTAAGTGACTTTGATCATTTGAGATGTAATTAACTATAGGGGCTTGCCCTTATAGGAAGCATGTCCGAACCCAGCTTTATATAAACCCTATTAAATTCTTTATATTAAATAGGGGAACTTGTCGGCAAATATAAAGGTTTCACAGACCAAACGGATGTCATATATTCCTTAGTTTATTTGATCGAGCCTCATCCTTAAATCTTGTGTTTGTCATTCGGGAGAGATACAAGATTCAAGGTACAATGCTCTTTCATTTAAACTATGAAAAATATGAGATCATTTTGATTTCATATTTTTCTAAAACTAAATATATATGTAAATTAAAACGTCCTTCCTAAGTGGGCAACATGATTTTGATTCAGATGACCGACAGCTTCTTACGGGCAACCCCACCAAACCATCCCCGAAATAATGCCGACAACTTCTGGAGCCTTTGTTGGGGATGTGCTTTTCTCTTCATATAAATCAAGAAATGTTATCTTCACACATCGGTAATATGTCCATGTCCCTCTTGGACCAAATTACCCTTCTTCCGTTAGCATACTTTACCCCTTTCTACCTTGGGAAAGTACAACTAACTCCTTGGACTTCAGGATTAGCTGTTCATCCATCTTTGAACAGAGGGGTTCAACAGGCCATTAAGGACTCTTTAAATTTTTATGTGGGGTCGGACCCCCAATAGGTGTGCTGGTGGATTAACTCCGCCTGGGCATTTTTCTACCACTACTTGGGTCCCGCGCTGGGTCCTAAACTTTCTCACAACTCCATTTCACATTTGTTTTGCTGCTTCGAAAATTAAACCAAATTATGTTGTGTTGCGCGCACTTCAAAATATTAATTAATTTTACACCATTTTTTCTACTTTAAAACCACCTTTTTATTAAAATTTTCAAAATCTCCACAAACTAAAACTTACCTCATCTACAGATTAACCTTTTTATAACTAACTGTTGACCTCACTTTTGGTTGAGGTCTAGAAAACTTCTTTAGTAGCCTAGGTCTAGTCATAGGACTTTCCTATTGACTAGTCTTAGAAAATTAGAAGAGGTACCCCACCATTAGAAATTCAAAGCCCCTCGAGGTTATCCTCCAGAAAGCCCCGTTCGTGGTAATGAAGATCGCTGCCCTGAAAGTTCAAGAGCCATCTGCAGAATTCAGTTTGAACAGCCTTCAAGACTTCCCTGCCGGCAAGAAGGCAAAAGCTACTGTCATCAAGCTTGCTATCCCTGCTACTGCTAAGGGAAAAGAAGTGATGGTCGTTGAAGATTCGACTGGAGGATTAACTGTTCTGCCTGCCACCCATGTTTGAAATTGTGAAATTGGGTCGAGCTCAAGGACTGTACCACTGACCCGAACTCAAAGGAGGAACCGCAATAAGAGAATTCTAAGGGCCATCAAAGCTCAGACTCCTGAAAACACACCTGATGAGGAGGAGCCTCATCAGGTTGAAGAGGTATTACCATAAATTTACCCACTCCTGTGAGGAAGTAGATTCCATCCTCTGACAGATACTGATGGATATGAGAGTATCCGGAAGATTGCTGTTGCATTACCATCACCTCATGGACATGGTGAGGAGGGAAAGAGG
>NW_018165093.1:340321-345555 GCF_001263595.1 Phalaenopsis equestris
TTAGTGCAGTCTTCAGAAGGCTGCAGTCTTCAGAAGGCTTGCCTATTAGTGAATTACTTAAACGAGTGGGACATGCAATTTCCCCTCATATGAAGAATGAAATTTTGAAGGATATTAAGTCCACTAGAAAATCTCGTAGGTCGACTATAGAGTCACCTACCCGTGTTTCCGTCTGGCTCCATTTTGGAAACCGAGTCGATACTGCTATGGTCACCACCGATCATACCACCACCAAGACCGTAGGTCGCCTGCCGATTAAGTCAAGACTTTGTTTGAGAAGTTTACCAGTCATTCCTGCAATCATGGAAAGAAAGACAAGACGATTGTCTGACACTATAGCTGTTCTACACCATGGGGAGCATACCTTCCCTCGACATACCGATGTTTCTACTAAGACGTTCCGTCCTGAGACATCATAATCAAAGAAGAAGAGGGTATGGGTACCCAAGGTCGTTGCACCGATATAGTTCATTGAAACTGCAAGACAGGAAGCTCTCTACTAATACGACTCGTCCTGAGACATCATCGTCAAAGAAGAAGAGGGTATGGGTACCCAAGGTCGTTGCACCGATATAGTTCATTGAACCTGCAAGACAGGAAGCAAAACCAGTGCCTGAAATATCTGACATCATCGCGACAATAGCCAGCGAGATGGAGGAACAAGTTGAGGATTTCCATCAGGGTCCTCCGGATCTTAAAGCAATCAAGGAATCTATAATTGAAGAAAAAGTTGAGAAACTCAGGATTGATATTTCTGAGTTAGCTCAAGAACACGGAGTTTCCGTCAATATTGACAACGAAGATTTTGATTACAGTGATTACTTGGAGGAAAATTTCATGGATATCCATGTGATCAAAACCAGAGCTACCACATATGTCCGCGAGGCTCAACCTCACACTAAAGAAAACGCCGTAGATGAGCTGCGTAAGGTTATCCTCCTCAGAGTTGAGCAAGTTGTTCTACTGGAGAAAAGAATAGAAGAGATGACTGCAGCTATGACCGCCATGGCCACCATTCAGGGCGCTTCTCCAGAGATTAATCAGCCCTAAATCATACACATCGCAGATGAAAGAAGGGAGGCTACTTTGACAGACAAAGAAGAACAACCAAAGAATGATTCTCCATTAAGTGTCATACCAGAAAAAGAGTTCAAGCAAATGGTTGAATAAGTACGGGATTCCTTAGCCCAATACAAGGGCGGTGCATCAATTTTAAAGGGTAGACCTTATCCGGAGGAGTTTCATGCCGTGCCTTTCCCCAAGTGCTTTGTAACCCTAAACTTCAAGATATTCGATGGGACAGGAAATCCCAGACAACACATAGCACATTTCCGAGCCAATTGTGGAAACACAAGGAATAGCAAAGCTCTACTCTGCCAGCAGTTCGTTAAGATATTCGATGGGACAGGAAATCCCAGACAACACATAGCACATTTCCAAGCCAATTGTGGAAACACGAGGAAACGCGAAGCTTTACTCTGTCAACAGTTTGTTAGCAGCTTGTCAGGGATTGCTTTCGACTGGTACGCTGACTTGCCCTCAGTTAAAACATTTTCTGATTTGGAACAATTATTTGTGAAAAGATTTGCTGGGGCGCAACATCATGTGTCTATTGGAGAACTCATGATGGAGAAGCAAAAGCCTAGTGAAACCTTGACAGACTATATTTTGAGGTGGAGAAACCTTAGCATGAAATGTGAACCTCAGCTACAGGAACATCAAGCGATTGAGATTCTACTCAAAAGCATTCATGGGCCAGTAGCTTTCATGCTTAAGGGAGTCACCATTCATGGGCCAGCAGTCTTCAAGAAGAAATGAAGCACATGGAGCCGCATGAAAAGGCTAAGGTGACCAGAGTATTCAAAAAGAAATCAGGGGTAGTCGCAACTGTCGAGAAAGGAAAGCAGCTGATAAAGATATATGCAGAAGTTCATCATCAGTCTTCGTCACAGTACCCTCAGAAACAGAGCAGTCAATCCAACCAAAGGCTGTCTCAAGAGGGATCACCTCGAACAGCGGGTAAAAGAATATCCCTGTTAGAGCGATAGAAAGTTGTTTACTCCTTCAAAGATGAAGCTGTACCTAAAATATTCAAAAGCTTGATGAAGAAACCAGAATTCAAACTGCCTCTCAAAATAAAAGAATGTCTCTGGTAGAGCGACAAAAAATGGTGTACTCTTTTAAAGATGAAGCTGTGTCTAAAATATTCAAAAGTCTGATGAAGAAGCCCGAGTTCAAATTACCAGACCCAAAGAAACCTAAAGAGGTCGATAAGAAGGATCAACCAAATTATTTCCCATATCACCGATTGCTCGGATACACTATAGAAGAATGTTTCATCTTTAAGGATATGACTCGAGAAGAACCTCAAGGAAGAAAATATAACAATCCCGAAAGAGTATTTGAGAGAGCCTGAAAAGGGTTCCATAAACATGATTTCAGCTGAGTCAATCTCCCTAATTGATCCATATGTCGAAACTGACGGATGGAGTACAGCTTGGGATGAACTCAAGAGGGTCCTCAATCAAATGAAGGAATCAAAAGAAGGATGGAATGAGGTATGGAGCAGATCATCCAAGAAGATACTGAACAAGCTACAATCGGCATCAAAACAAGCCTCCATTTAGTGTCTACAGCATACCGAGCCCGAGATGAAGATTTCACCAGAAAATCCGTCATCGTCCAGGATAAAGAACAAAAAAAAGAGAAGCGTCACTGCCATGATTGATAGCACGGGGGGTAGGACAAGGGCTGCCTCTACTAGATTGGTTGTCTTCGATTTGGGGAAGAAAGTCCTCGAACCCTTGACTTTTTATGATTATCTTTTTGTCCCTCCGGGGTCTTATGAATATAAAAATTGTGATTTCGGCTACGTTTTGACTATTTCTGGTAATAACGTGACTGATTATAACCAAGCTAATTGCGATCTCAATCCTCAAAATGATCCTCCAATCGTACTTGAGTCCGATGAACTTGTTGTCAAGTCTAAAGAAGACATCAACGATATCGCTTACGACAACACTGATAACGAAGAGCCAACTCTCGAGCGTCATGGTGCACCGTTCGCCATAAACTTAGATCTCACCGACGAAGAGGAAAAGATACCAGAAGATTCAACAATGATATCTCAAGAAGAAGAAGTCACAGAAGTCATCTTAAGAAGCGAAAAAGTGTTACCACCAAGAACAGCTCCAGCAGACAAAGAAAAACAGATAATGACTTGACAAGAGATACCCTCACCTCCGCCAGTGGAAGAACCAGATAATCAAGATAAAATCAGAGGATCATACAAAGTAGACTACAACGTGGTAGATCATCTTAGGAAGTTGCCTGCCCGACTAAGCATCTACTATGCTCTGATCCTGTCAAAGGAGATGAGAGAATCTCTGGTTACAACTTTGTTAGATTCAAAAATTTGCTTAGCTCAGTTGGTTAGCACATCCTCAGATGAAGTTTGCTCGTTGAGAGAACAGTTAGGGGTAACCTTTACAGACAAAGACTTGCTGCTCGGTATCGCCGACCACAATTGTCCGCTCTACATCTCCGTCAACATTGGCAGATTTATGTTATCTAGAGTTTTAGTGGATCCTGGAGCATCTCTTAACTTGATGAGTCTACGGACGTTAGCATATTTGGACTTCAACATTCAGGTGCTCATCCCCGATAAGATTATGTTAAGAGGATTCAACCAAAAGGGAGAAAGAGCCCTTGGATCAATTTCATTACCTATGAAGGTTGGAGAACTTGTAACAACCGTTAAATTTCATATCATCGACGCTGAGACCTCTTTTAATGCTCTATTGGGTCGACCGTGGATTCATGAGCATAACAAGGTTCCATCATCCCTACATCAGTGCATTAAATACCGGAAAGATGGTGAAGAAAATTGCAACAAGGGAAACCTACAACCGTTTTCAGTGCATGAAGTTGGTATCCATGAAGATGCTGCCTACTACGCGCCTCTAAAAGAAGACTGTCTTCTCGTGCGAAATTTTGACACACGAAGATAAAGAGTCAGATGGATCACAAAAAGAAGGCCATACAACTCCGCTTTAAAAACCTTCTTCCACTCCCTTACAACGAGTTGGTGGAGGTTCTTCTAGTTCACGCACCCAATGTCGAGGCCGGGGACACGGACGAGGAAAGATCAATTTAATTGTTGAATGGACTAGGCCAACTATTAGCATTGGTGATGAAGGCAGTTCTGAAGATGAGGTAATGATGACAAAGCAGAAGAAACCTCAGTACAAGATATCCCTAGAAGATACAGAGAGGAATGAATATGAAACAATGTATGATCGGATAAACCACTAAGTGAATACTATGACCCTCACTCTTATTCTCCATCAAAAGGTCGAGAGTTTAGAGGTCAAGGAAGTCCGTAGTGTTTGTTCAAAGCCGATCAAATTTTACCGCGCTTCTACCTCTACTGAGCTTGAAAAACATGTAAATTTGGATGTTGGTTCTAATGAAATAATGGAATTGCCTTTTGGTTACTTCTCGCCTTGTGTTCAAAAGTTAATTCAACAAGAACATTTACCAAAAAATATTGCCGAAAGATAAATTTCAACTCTTTGAAAAATTGTGGAATACTAAAAGACGAGCTCCCAATTCAAAAGAAGGTCTCGGATTTGGTACAGTTGGACCAGTCGATGATTCTGAATTTTGCATGGTTGTTACTAGTGAGTCAGAAAAAGATTGTCTCGATGTAGATGATGACTCTACTGATCAACCACAGAATTTGAGGAAGAAATTAAATCCACTACCAATGAATTGAAGAGATTAACCTCGGGACTGAAGAACGACCCCGACCTACATTTATAAGTTCTCTACTTGATAACAAAGAATCTGCAGAACTGGTCAAACGATTGACAAAATTCAAAGATTGCTTCGCATGGAGCTACGACAAAATGCCAGGACTGTCAGTAGAGGTTGCAGTCCATAAACTTGGGGTGGACATGAATATAACCCCAGTAAAACATGCTCCCAGGAGAATGCGCCTTGAAATAGAACAACAAGTCATCGCCGAGGTGAAGAAATTGATAGACGCAACCTTTGTTAAAGAAGAGCAATACCACATGTGGTTAGATAATATTATACCGGTTAAAAAGAAAAATGGACAGATCCGCGTTTGTGTTGACTTCAGAGATTTGAACAAGGCATGTCCAAAAGATGAGTTCCCACTACCTATACCGGAAATGATGGTGGACATCGCTTCAACACATGAAATTTTC
>NW_018165093.1:345741-349944 GCF_001263595.1 Phalaenopsis equestris
GGGAAATTTCTAGGATTCGTTGTCCGTCATCGGAGAATCGAGATCGACGCAGATAAGATTAAAGCTATCTTGGAAATGCCTCTCCCTAAAACCTTGAGATAGCTACGTTCCTTCCAGGGGAAGTTGACATATTTGAGACACTTTATTTCTAATCTCTAAGGTAGGTGTCAGTCTTTCTCGGCGTTAATTAAAAAGGACGCCAAATTTATTTGGGAAGAGAAATGCGAGCGGGCCTTTGATGATGTTAAATAATATTTAATGACACCTCCAGTTTTGGCAGCCCCTATCCAAGGGAAACTGTTGATACTTTATACCGCGGCTTTAGATGACTCTCTTGGAGCCTTCTTAGCCCAAATCAATGAGGAGGGCAAAGAAAATGTGCTCTGCTACTTGAGTCGTCCTCTAATACCGACGGAGACAAGGTATCCACCTATTGAGAAGCATTATCTGACACTAATTTTCGCCGCTCAAAAGCTTCGACATTACATGCTTTCTCACAAGATCACCCTAATTTTGAAGGTTAATCCATTGCAATATTTGATGACCCGACCAACACTCTCCGGACGTTTAGCGAGATGGTAAATGACCTTATTGCAATTTGATATAACTTTTGTACCCCTCCGTGCTATTAAGGGACAGATTTTAGCAGATTTTCTCTCTGCACACCCACTGCCAGCTGGGTCCTCTCTCAACGACGAGTTACCAGACGAGCAGATACTACAAATGGAATTTTCCAGTGCGCAGCGCTGAGAAATGTACTTCGATGGTGCCTCGTCAGCTAGGAAAGACAAGGGATCAGGCACAGTTATACCAGGCAAGGCAGGGATCGGTTTGATCTTTATCATGCCAGATAAGGGTATGTTGAGGTTTTCGTACCACCTAACGAAGCCATGTACCAACAATGAAGCAGAATATGAAGCCTTAATCACCGAATTAGAGTTGGCGATTTCAATGGATATAATGAACATTGCCATTTATGGTGACTCTCAACTTGTCATCCAGCAAGACGCCGGACAATACAAAATTCTAAAACCAAGATTAGCAGAATACCATCTGTACGCGATGAAACTCTTGGAGCAGATTCCTGAGGTGACTTTCTACCTGATTCCTTGGGGAGATAATGCTTATACCGATGCTTTAGCAAAACTCGCTAAGGAAATGGCGTGTCCCCTGGAGGATTCCATCGAAGTCACTGTGCAAGGAAGACGTGTCTTGTCTCGAAGCGACTTCGAAATTCTACACAAACTTGGAAAAGAAGAAACCGTAAATACAGTCGCGGACATCAACAAAGATTAGTGCAAGCCATTAATAGAATATTTGCATACTGGAAAACTGTCAGAATACAAGTCTGAGGCACACCACATCACAAGAAGGGCCATGTCTTACACCTTGGTGGGAAATGTTCTCTACAGAAGTTCGTTTGACCAAATGTAGCTATGCTGTTTGAGCAGAGTCGAGGCACAAAATATTGTCAAAGAAGTACATGTCAGATTATGTGGCCCTCACCAATCGGGACCAAAAATGAAACTGAAGATTAAAAGACTCAGATATTATTGGCCAGCAATGATGTCCGATTGCATGGATACCGCCAGAAGATGTCACCAATGCCAGGTGCATGGGGTGGTCTTACACCAGCCTCTGAATGTGCTACACCCAACAATTGTCTCGTGGCCATTCAACTGATGGGGCACAGACATAATAGGTCTGATAGACCCTCCATCTTCTAAAGGACACAGATTCATACTTGCCGCTATAGATTACTTCTCCAAATGGGCAGAGGTAGTACCATTACGTGAGGTTACAGCACAACAAGCACAACACGTCCAACACGTCCTTCAATTTTTTAAAAGCCAAATTGTCTACTGTTTTGGAGTACCGCAAAGAATAATCTCTAAAAATGGAACAACTTTCAAAAGCACAAAGATCAACAATTTCGTTAGAATACGTGAGATAGATTAAAGATACTCTACAATTTACTATCTCAGAGCAAATGGTCTGGCTGAAGCTTTCAACAAGACACTGGTACAGATTTTGAAGAAAACACAGGATGAAAATAAAAGGGATTGGCATAACAAGCTGATAGAAGCCCTGTGGGCCTACCAAATGACTTTCAGGTCTCCCACTCAGTGTACACCTCAAATGCTCATTAACGGGACCGAGGCTATGCTACCGCTAGAGATCCAGACACCATCTCTCAGAGTCGCCGTTGCCAACCAACTTACCACAGAAGAAGGCGCAAAACTCAGACTTTGTGACATTTGGAGTCTTGAGGGAAAAAGATTGGAAGCCCAGCAACATTTGGAGCTCTACCAGGAAAATATGGTACAAGCCCATGAAAAATTGGTCTGCCCAAGGACATTCAAAATTGGTGACCTCGTACTCGTGCTCAAAAGACCTATTCTTGCTCGCCGCAAAATAGGTGGCAAATTCGAGCCAACTTGGGAGGGACCATTTATCATTCAGAAGGTTTATACAGGAGGAGCCTACCAGTTAGTGGACTTCCAGGGTTAAAGACCCATGTTACCGATAAATGGACGATACCTGAAAACTTATTACGCAACCTGATGCCGCTTGCCTCCGTCTGCCTCCGCTTACCTTTGCTTGCTTTGAAACTTTGAAACTTTGATTGTTTTAGGGTTAACTATATAGCCACATGTCTATGACCGGGTCCAAATTTTGTAATTAATCTCATATATAATGAAAATTTTCAGAAAATTTTTGAACTTTACACGTTCTCTTTTCTACTTTTGGATTTAAAAATTCCATTAAATTAAAACAAAACTCACACATAAAATGAGTAATCCTTTTCACCAAAACAAACTAAAATTTACTTTAATGGATACTCTTTTTTTCTCTTATTCATGGCAAACTTCGGCCCACTGACGTTTCTTTCTGTTGTCTATAGAAAAAATGTCAGGACAGAAGCTGATCTTTGCCTTTCAGGACGACTGGAACCTTGCACTGAATGAAGAGATGACGCCACAAGGAGGTGACATAGATTTTGACATGGATTTCAACCAGATTTTCACTGTTGACGGTGACCACTCAAGACAATGTGTCATGTAAGGGTAAAAACGTGATAGCAGAACAAGATCTGATGGAGGGGCCCAGCCGACTGCCATCCATGATAGCTACTCCAGCAAGGGGCTTAATAGCTGCCCACAGTGAACAACTACTAAATACTCCACTTCGCAGAACGCAACGCAAAAATGCAAGCCAAAAGAAACAGAGAGCCTTTCTGCGACAGGAGTGCAAGCACCAAATAAACGTAAGCGGTTTTCTTACCCCCATCCCAGAGGGACATATCTACGATCCAAAGCTAAGAGAAACTTCTGCCAGCCTGCCTACTATAGATGAAGAATCAGGATTTCTGATAGAATCAGATGCACACCTGGTACCAGAAATCTTGTGCAAAGGTTGCCCATAGCATCAAATGTACACCCGGTACCAGAAATCTTGTGCAAAGGTTGCCCAACATGCAACGTCGAGATAACAGCCATGACACCAGTCGCAGGCGCATTTGTAGAATGCCCGGATAATCGCAGGCGCATTTGTAGAATGCCCGGACTGCAACGTTTTACATCTATAGTGTTTCAGTACCTTAGAAGAATACACTACAAGCACCAACGAGTCTCAGTTGTATGTCCCACTGGGCACGGATCAAATTACCTTTCTTCCATTAGCATACTCTACCCATTTCTGTCTTAGGAAAGTACTGCTAATTCCTTGCACTTCAGGACTAGCTGTTCAACCATCTTTTGAACTGATGCCGAGGATCGGAGGAAAGAACGTCCTAGACAGCTGCCGACTCCCGGAATGGAAGAATACTACAAAATACTCAAGGTAAACAAAATAGAATTTGAGTTCTATGAAGAGGTTCAAGGAAAGTTTATCAACATATTGGAAGGCCTGGAGCTATATACCAGGGTTTTCTCTGAAACTGATGAAAGAAGCAACCTGGACTACATCTTTGATTTGCGAGATAGAGGTCGAGCAGGCCTTCTCATGGAAAGAACGTACTCCGAGCCGAAGAAATGGATGCGAGGAAAGAGAAGAATCACCATCCAGTGCGGATGTTGCTACAATTTTACAAACGATAGACAAGGGAATCCGCCTGGGACCCTCAGATACGACCAGGTGGATCTGTTACCCCCGATGATAAAGTGGATGATAAAGAGAATGGTCAAGTGAAATATCCTACCC
>NW_018165093.1:350093-351139 GCF_001263595.1 Phalaenopsis equestris
AATCGGCCTTGGTGAATTCAGAGGAGCTGTGGAAATTCCTCTCCCAGTTGGTTCAGTACTTGTTCTCAAGGGAAACGGTGCAGACGTGGCCAAGCACTGCATACCAGGAGTACGACACCGTAGGGTGTCCGTGAGCTTCCGCAGGATGGATGACAGTAAGATACCATATGGATTCCAGCAAGACCCGATGTTGGAGGAACTGTTTCCTTATGAGTTGTGAGAAGGTTGTACCTCTGAATACATGCGAAGGGAACTCTTATCCTGGAGCATGACTCAGAAGGTCTGCTTGATCAGGAGCTCCCAAGCGCAGAGGATTCACTTGATTTTTTTTAACAAACATGACATGTATCTGATGTAATCAGTGGATGGTTTACCCAACGCTGACCTTTTCTTGCAACCTACCGACGGACCGAAACGCCCGTAACGTCGCTCCCACCATCAAGTTCGGAGCTGGAGTTGAACGGGAAAGCCCCGTTCGTGGTACTGAGGTCCGCTACCCCGAAAGTTCAAGAGCCGTCTGCAGAATTAAGATTGAGCTGCCTTCAAGACTTCCCTACCAGTAAGAAAGCTAAAGCTACCGTCATCAAGCCTGCTATCCCCGCTGCTGCTAAGGGGAATGAAGTGATGGTCGTTGAAGATTCAACTGAATGATTAACTGTTCCACAAATTGGGTCAAGCTCAGTACCACTGACCTGAACTCAAAGGAGGAACCACAATAAGAGAGTAGAGAGTTCGGAGGGCCACCACAGCCCAGACTCTTGAGAACACACATGATGAGAAGGAGCCTCATCAAATTGAAGAGGTATTACCAGAAGTCTACCCACTCCTGCGAGAAAGTAAATTCCATCCTCTAACAGATACTGATATGAGAGTATCCGGAAGATTGCTGCTGCATTCCCATCACCTCATGGACATGGTGAGGAGGGAAAGAAATTCAGCTCCATCACCCGAGTTAGTGCAGTCTTCAGAAGGCTTGCTATTAAAGAAGGATGTTCTGTTAGTGAATTACTTAAACGAGTGGGACATGCAATTTCCCCTCATATGAA
>NW_018165093.1:351384-353506 GCF_001263595.1 Phalaenopsis equestris
GTCTACACCACGGGGAGCATACCTTCCCTCGACATACCGATGTCTCTACTGAGACACCCCGTCCTGAGGCATCATCATTGAAAAAGAAGAAGGTATGGGTACCTAAGGTAGCTGCACCGATACAGTTCAGTGAACCTGCAAAACAAGAAGGAGAACCAGTGCCTGAGATATCTGACATCGTCACGACAATAGCTAGCGAGATGGAAGAACAAGTTGAGGATTTCCATCAGGGTCCTCCAGATCTTAAAGCGATCACAGAATCGATAATTGAAGAAAAAGTTAAGAAACTCAAGTTGAGTTAGCACGAGTTAGCACGAGAACACGGAGTTTCTTTCAATAGTGACAACGAGGATTTTGATTATGGTGATTACTTGCAGGAAGACCTCATACGGAAGAGAACACCGTAGATGAGCTGCGTAGGGTTATCCTCCTCAGGGATGAACATGTTGTTTTACTAGAGAAAAGAATAGAAGAGATAACTGCAGCTATGACCGCCATGGCCACCATTCAAAGGCAATCACAAATACCAAGATTGGCTTCTCCAGAGATTAACCAACCAGAAATCATACACATCGCAGATGAAAGAAGGGAGGCTACTTTAACGGACAAAGAAGAACAACCAAAGAAGGATTCTCCATCAAGTGTCATGCTAGAAAAAGATTTCAAGCAAATGGTTGAACAAGTACGGGATGCCTTAGCCCAGTCTAAGGGCGGTGCATCAATTTTAAAGGGTAGACCTTATCCGGAGGAATTTGATGCCGTGCCTTTCCCCAAGGGCTTTGTAACCCCGAACTTCAAGATATTCGATGGGACTGGGAATCCCAGACAACACATAGCACATTTTCGAGCCAATTGTGGAAACACAAGGAATAGCGAAGCTCTACTCTGCCAGCAGTTCGTTAGTAGCTTGTCAGGCATCGCTTTTGACTGGTACGCCGACCTGCCCAATGGGCCAGTTAAAATATTTTGTGAGTTGGAACAGTTATTTGTGAAAAGATTTGCTTGAGCGCAACATCATGTGTCTATTGGAGAACTCATGATGGAGAAGCAGAAGCCTAGTGAAACCTTGACAGACTATATTTTGAGATGGAGAAACCTAAGCATGAAATGTGAACCTCAGCTACAGGAACATCAAGCAATTGAGATTCTACTCAAAAGCATTCATGGGCCAGCATCTTTCATGCTTAAGGGACTCACCATCAAATCCTTCGAGAAGTTACTCAGTAAAGCCAGCAGTCTGCAAGAAGAAATGAAGCACATGGAGCCACATGAAAAGGCTAAGGTCCAGAGTATTCGAAAAGAAATCAGGGGTAGTTGCAACTGTCGACAAAGGGAAGCAGCCAATAAAGATATATGCAGAAGATCATCGTCAGTCTTCATCGCAGTACCCTCAGAAACAAAGCAGTCAATCCAGCCAACGACCTTCTCAGGAGGGATCACCCCGAACAGCGGGTAAAAGAATATCCCTGTTGGAGCGATAGAAAGTTGTTTACTCCTTCAAAGTGAAGCTGTACCTAAGATATTCAAAAGTTTGATGAAGTAATCAGAATTCAAACTGCCTGATCCGAAGAAACCCGAAGAAGTGGATAAGAAGAATGAACCGAATTATTGCCCGTACCACCGGTTGCTTGGGCACACTATTGATAAGTGTTTCATCTTTAAAGATTGGCTCGAGAAGAACCTCAAGGAAGAGAAGAAGGAAGAGAATGACACAATCCCAAAGGAATATTTGAGAGAACTTGAAAAGGGTTCCGTAAACATGATTTTAGCTGAGCCAATCTCCCCAATCGATCCATATGTCGGAACAGATGGATGGAGTACAACTTGGGATGAAATCAAGAGGGTCTTCAATCAAATGCAGGATTCATCAAAACATGCTTCTATGAATACCAAAGAAGGATGGAATGAGGTATGGAACAGATCGTCTAAGAAGATAGTGAACAAGCTACAGTCTGCATCAAAATAGGTCTCCATTCAGAGTCTGCGGCATACCGAGCCCGAGATGAAGATTTCACCGGAAAATCTATCATCATCCCAGACAAAGGACAAGAGAAAGAAGAACTTCACTGCCAAGATTAATAGCACGGGGGTTAGGATAGGGGCTGCCTCTGCTGCCTCTACT
>NW_018165093.1:353597-354493 GCF_001263595.1 Phalaenopsis equestris
CTTGACTTTGTATGATTATCTTTTTGTCCCTCTGGGGTCTTATGAATATAATGACTATTTTTCTGGCTACGTTTTGACTATTTCTGGTAATAATGTAACTGATTATAACTATGATGGTTGCGATCTCAATCCTCAAAATGACACTCAAATCATACTTGAGTCCGATGAACTTGTTGTCAAGTCTAAAGAAGACATCAACGATATTGCTTACGACAGCACTGACAACGAAGAGCCAACTCTCAAGCGTCACGGTGCACCGCTCGTCATCGACTTAGATCCCACCGACGATGGGGAAAAGATACCAGAAGATTCAATAATGATATCTCAAGAAGAAGAAGTCACAGAAATCAACTTAAGGAGCGGAAAGGTATTACCGGCTCTAGCTGACAAAGGAAAACAGATAATGACTGAAGAAGAGATACCCCCACCTCCTCCAGTGGAAGAGCCGCATAAACAAGAAAAAATCGGCGGATCTTAGTGCTAGCTCATCTTAGAAAGTTGCCTGCCCGACTAAGCATCTACGATGCTCTGATCCTGTCAAAGGAGATGAGAGAGTCTCTGGTTACAGCTTTGTTAGATCCAGAAATTAGCTTAGCTCAGTTGGCTAGCACATCCTCAGATGAAGTTTGCTCGATGAAAGAACAATCAGGGGTAACCTTTACAGACGAAGACTTGTTGCTTGGTATCGCCGACCATAACCGTCCACTTTACACTTTCGTCAACATTGGCAGATTTGTGTTATCCAGAGTTTTAGTAGATCCTGGAGAATCTCTTAACTTGATGAGTCTACGGACGTTAGCATATTTGGACTTCGACGTTCAGGAACTCATCCCCGATAAGATGATGTTAAGAGGATTCAACCAAAAGGGAGAAAGAGCCCTTGGATCAATTTCATT
>NW_018165093.1:354922-356002 GCF_001263595.1 Phalaenopsis equestris
CAATTTAATTGTTGAACGGACTAGGCCAACTAATGAAGACAGTTCTGAAGATGAGTAAATGAGTACAAACCCGAAGAAGCCTCAATACGAGATATCCCTATAAGATACAGATAGGAATGAATATGAAACAATGTATGATCGGATAAACCACTATGTGGACACTATGACCCTCACTCTGATTCTCCCTCAAAAGGTTGAGAGTTTAGAGGTCAAGGAAGTCTGTAGTATTGCTTCAAAGCCGATTAAATTTTACCGCGCTTCTACCTCTACTGAGCTTGAAAAACATGTAAATTTGGATGTTGATACTAATGAATTAATGGAATTGCCTTTTGGTTACTTCTCGCCTTGTGTTCAAAAGTTAATTCAACAGGGACATTTACCAAAACAAATGCCAAAGGATAAATTTCAACTCTTTGAAAAATTGTGGAATACTAAATGATGAACTCCCAATTCAAAAGAAGGTCTCGGATTTGGTACAGTTGGACCAGTCGACGATTCTGAATTTTGCATGGTTGTTACTAGTGAGTTAGAAGAGGATTGTCTCGATATTGAGGATGAATCTGCTGATCAATCAATAGAGGATGCTCCGCCAAAATTTGAGGAAGAAATTAAATCCACTATCGATGAATTGAAAGAGATTAACCTCGGGACTGAAGAACGACCCCGACCCACATTTACAAGTTCTCTACTTAATGACGAAGAATCTACAGAACTAGTCAAACTATTAGCATTCAAAGATTGCTTCGCGTGGAGCTATGATGAAATGCCAGGACTGTCAGCAGAGGTTGTAGTCCATAAACTTAGGGTGGACAAGAATGTAGCCCCAATAAAACCAGCTCCCAGGAGAATGCGCCTCGAAATAGAAAAACAAGTCATCGCCGAGGTAAAGAAATTGATAGATGCTAGTTTCGTTAAAGAAGAGCAGCACCCCACGTGGTTAGCCAATGTTGTACCTGTTAAAAAGAAAAATGGACAGATCCGCGTTTGCGTCGACTTCAGAGACTTGAACAAGGCATGTCCAAAAGACGAATTTTCACTACTCACACTAGAGATGATGGTGGATATCGCTTCAACACATGA
>NW_018165093.1:356184-356780 GCF_001263595.1 Phalaenopsis equestris
ACGACCTCATTCACAATCAAGTAGAATGCTACGTGGATGATCTGGTCATCAAAAGTAAATGGAAAATAGACCATTTGTACGATTTGAGGATTGTGTTTGAACGGTTACGACGATATGACCTTAAAATTAATCCCTTAAAGTGCGCTTTCGGCGTCACCTCCGGGAAATTTCTAGGATTCGTTGTCTGTCATCGAGGAATCGAGATTGACCCAGATAAGATTAAAGCTATCTTAGAAATGCCTCCCTTTAAAACCTTGAAGAAGTTACGTTCCTTCCAGGGGAAGCTGGCATGTCTAAGACTCTTTATTTCTAATCTCTCAGGTAGATTTCAGCCTTTCTCGGCATTAATTAAAAAGGACTCCAAATTTATTTGGGAAGAGAAATGCCAGCGGGCCTTTGAGGACATTAACAATATTTAATGACACCTCCTGTTTTGGCAGCCCCTATCCCAGGAAAACCATTGATACTTTATACCGCAGCTTTGGATGACTCTCTTGGAGCCCTCTTAGCCCAAGTCAATGAGGAGGGAAAAGAAAATGCTCTGTACTACTTGAGTCATCGTCTAATACCGACGGAGGCAAGGTATCCGACTATTG
>NW_018165093.1:356994-358206 GCF_001263595.1 Phalaenopsis equestris
CCCCACCCGCTGTCGGCTGGGTCCTCTCTCAACGACGAGTTATTGGACGAGCAGATACTGCAGATGGAATTTTCCAGTGCGCAATGCTGGGAAATGTACTTCGACGGTGCCTCATCAGCCATGAAAAATAAGGGATCAGGCACAGTTACACCAGGGAAGGCAGGGATCGGTTTGATCTTTATTACGCCAGATAAGGGTATGTTGAGGTTTTCGTACCACCTAACGGAGCCATGTACCAAAAATGAAGCAGAATATGAAGCCTTAATCACCAGATTGGAATTGGCAATTTTGATGGATATAACGAACATTGACATTTATGGTGACTCTCAACTTGCCATCCAGAAAATCGCCGGAAAATACAGAATTCTAAAACCAAGATTAGCAGAATACCATCTATACGCGATGAAGCTCTTGGAGCAGATTCCTGAGGTGACTTTCTACCGGATTCCTCGGGGAGATAATGCTCATGCCGACGCTTTAGCAAAACTCGCTAAGGAAATGGCGTGTCCCCCGGAGGATTCCATCGAAGTCACGGTGCAATGGAGACGAGTCTTATCTCGAAGCAACTTCGAAACCCTTCACAAACTTGGAAAAGAAGAAACTGTGAATACAGTTGCAGAAATCAACAAAGATTGGCGCAAACCATTAATAGAATATTTGCATACTGGAAAGCTGCCAGAAGACAAGTCTGAGGCACACCACATCACAAGAAGGGCCATGTCTTACACCCTGGTGGGAAATATTCTCTATAGAAGATCATTCGACCAAATGTTGCTACGGTGTTTGACCAGAGCCGAGGCACAGAATATTGTCAAAGAAGTACATGTCGGATTGTGTGGTGCTCACGAGTCAGGACCCAAAATGAAAATGAAGATTAAAAGACTCGGATATTATTGGCCAGCAATGATGTCCGATTGCATGGATACTGCTAGAAGATGTCACCAACGCCAGGTGCATGGGGTAGTCTTACACCAGCCTCCGAATGTGCTACACCCAACTGTCGCCTCATGGCCATTTGAGTGTTGAGGCACAGACATAATAGGTCCGGTAGACCCTCCATCTTCTAAAGGACACAGATTCATACTTGCCGCTACAGATTACTTCTTCAAATGGGCAGAGGCAGTACCATTACGTGAGGTTACAACACAACACGTCCTTCAATTTTTCAAAAGCTAAATCGTCTACCATTTCGGAGTACCGCGAAGAATAATC
>NW_018165093.1:358631-360651 GCF_001263595.1 Phalaenopsis equestris
CTCTACCAGGCAAAGATGGTACAAGCCCATGACAAATTGGTCCGCCCAAGGACATTCAAAATTGGTGACCTCGTACTCGTGCTCAAAAGACCTATTCTTGCTCTCCGCAAAATAGGTGGCAAATTCGAGCAAACTTGGGAGGGACCATTTGTCGTTGAGAAGGTTTATACAGGAGGAGCCTACCATGTAGTGGATTTCCGGGGCGAAAGACCCATGCTACCGATAAATGGACGTTACCTGAAAACCTATTACGCAGCCTGATGTCGCCTGCCTCCGCTCGTCTTTGCTTGCTTTGAAACTTTGAAACCTTGATTGTTTTAGGGTTATCTATATGGCCATATTTCTATGATCGGGTCCAAATTTTGTAACTAATCTCATATATAACGAAAATTTTGAGAAATTTTTTTTTTTTTTGAACTTTACACGTTCTCTTTTCTACTTTTGGATTTAAAAATGCCATTAAATTAAAACAAAACTCACACATAAAATGAGTAATCTTTTTCACCAGAAGAAACTAAAATTTACATTAATAAATACTCTGTTTTGTTCTTGTTCATGCCAAACTTCGGCCCATTGATTTTTCTTTCTGTCGTCTGCAGAAAAAATGTCAGGACAGAGGCTGATCTTTGCCTTCCAAAACGGCTGGAACCTCGCATTGAATGAAGACATGGCGCCACAAGGAGGTGTCATAGATTTTGACATGGATTTCAACCAGATTGAAATGGACTACGTAGTGAGCATAGTCAGCAATGAAGAAAAGAAGGGACTACCCTCACTGTTGAGGTTGACCACTCAGGACGATGCGTCACGTAAGGGTAAAAACGTGATGGTAGAACAAAATCTGATAAAGTGCCCCAAAAGGGGCCCAGCAAACTGCCCTCCATGATAGCTACTCCAGCGAGGGGCTTAATAGCTGCCCACAGCGAAAAACTACCAAATACTCCGCTCCGCAGAACACAACGCAGAAATGCGAGCCGAAAGAAACAAAGAGCCTTCTTGCGAGAGGAGTGCGAGCACCAAAAAAATGAAAATAGTTTTCTTACCACCCACATTCCGGAGGGACATATCTACGATCTAGAGCTGAGAGAGACTTCGGTCAGCCTGCCTACTACAGACGAAGAATCGGGATTTCTGGCAGGATCAGCTATAACCCCAGTCCCAGATATCTTGTGTGGAGGTTGCCCAACATGAAACGTCGAGATACCAGCCAGGACATCAGTCACGGGCGCGTTTGTAGAATGCCCGGATTGCAATGTCCTACATCTACAGTGTTTCAGTACCTTAGAAGAATACACTGTAAGCACCAATGAGTCTCAGACTCCAGATTTTGTGGCAAACGTGCTTTATGTCCCACTGGGGACAGATCAATGCGCACCGTGGAGCCCAGGATCATACATCCCGTTTGAGACTGAATCTCATATTCCGGATCGGCCAGCACCAGTTTGGATTCTCGTCGAAGCCCGAAGAAAAGAACGCTCCATAAAACTTCCAGCTCCCGGTATGGTGGAATATTACAAAATAAGCAAGGTAAACAAGAGAGAATTTGAGTTCTATGAAGAAGTTCAAGGAAAGTTTACCAACATATTGGAAGGCCTAGAGTTATATACCAGAGTTTTTTCTGAAACTGATGAAAGAAGCATCCTGGATTGCATCTTTGATTTGAGAGATAGAGGTCGAGCAGGCCTTCTCATGGAAAGAACGTACTCCGAGCCGAAGAAATGGATGCGGGGGAAAGGAAGAATCACCATCCAGTGTGGGTGTTGCTACAATTTTACAGACAAAAGACAGGGGAATCCGCCTGGCATACTCAGAAAAGACCAAGTGGATCCGTTACCACCAATGTTACCACCAATGATCAAGTGAATGGTCAAGTGGAATATCCTACCCACCACTTGCATTCGTAACAATTGCATCATCAACATTTACGAAGAAGGTGACTACATTCCTCCGCACATTGACCATCATGACTTTGTGAGGCCTTTCTGCACGGTCTCATTCATGAGTAAGAGCAATATTTTGT
>NW_018165093.1:360928-361349 GCF_001263595.1 Phalaenopsis equestris
ATCCTGGAGCATGACTCAGAAGGTCTGCTTGATCAAGAGCTCGATATACCAAGCGCAGAGGACTCACTTGCTTTCTTTTAACAAGCATGACATGTATTTGACGTAATCAGTCTATGATGTACTCATATCTTGAGAAGACTCTCAATGCATTACAACGCATATTACATGATGTACTCTTTTTGAGGCATTATCCTATGTTTGATTTGTTGCATCCTTATTGAAGCAGAATAATGAAAATTTCTCTTGTGTTGCGCCTTTTTGTCAATTGCCTTTTTGTGCGATTGATGAAAGTCGGGGAGTTCTAATGCACAAAGAACGAAACGACAAATTTTCAAATAAAACACAAATAAAAGATAATTATAATAAATAAATAACAAAACAAATTTCTCTTGAAAATCAACCAATTGAAATTAAAACTTTA
>NW_018165093.1:361375-362174 GCF_001263595.1 Phalaenopsis equestris
ACAAAAATAACAAGAAAATAAAACAAACTTGTTGAGTGGATATTTCCGTTTTCGGAGTTTCCTACTCTTTGTGCGCGCAACACAACCATCGTTATCCACACTAACTCTCTACACACCCTCGCAAAATTTCACATTCTGCACAAAATCTCACAAAGATTCACAATTTTTTCCTCACCAATGTCAATCTTCATAAATTCTACTAGTTTCCTACAAATTCGAAACGCGATATTCTAGAAGTTGATGATTTCACATCCGATACCGCATTGCTCTAGGAGCTCATCCTATTGCAATCTTTCAAATCAAATTCTAGAGGTTGAGGATTTCACATCTGATACCGCGTTGCTCTAGGAGCTCATCCTATTGCAATCTTTTAAATCAAATTCCAGAGGTTGAGGCTAGGAGCTCATCCTATTGCAATCTTTCAAATTGAGTTATAGAGGTTGAGGATTTTATATCCGATTCTGCTTTGCTTTAGGAGTCCCTCCTATCGCAATCTTCCGAATCAGTACTAAAATTTTGATTCTTCACAGTCGAGGTCGGACCTTACATTCCAACACTTTCTTTTGAGAATTGACCTACATTTCAATTCTCACTTTCGAATCAGTCGTAAATTTCTGATTCATCACATTCGAAGTCAGACCTTACATTCCGACACTTTCTTTTGAAAATTGACCTATATTTCAATTCTCACTTTCGAATCAGTCCTATTATAGTCGAGGTCAGACCTTACATTCCGACACTTTCTCTTGAGAATTGACCTACATTTCAATTCTCACTTTTGAATCAGTCCTAAATTTTT
>NW_018165093.1:362594-363561 GCF_001263595.1 Phalaenopsis equestris
ATCGCACACACAACTCTACACGTGCCTCTAGGTCTGCTGACTTAGGAGTTTGTATTGGTTATTGTTGATCTCGTCGGTCAACGCCAATACGCGCGGTGTGCTTACCCAGCACACCCCACCGATTGGGGGTCCATTTGTTGAGGTTTAGTTTTTCCTCTTTAGTAGCCTAGGGTCTAGCAATAGGACTTTTCCTTTTGACTATTCCTAGAAAACTAGACTTGGAACCCTCACCATTAGAAATTCTACCCTCTTCTTTACTCAACTTGGAGTTCTACATATTGCTCTCAACCTCTAAATACTTAGTAGGTGGGGTCACTGTGGGGAAACTCAAGATGAGTCACCCTTAGGATTGCTGAACCTTAGGGTTGACTCTGGGTCTTGGTCTGGCGCTAAGGCATTCACTACACTCATCTACACCCACATTCACTCACAACCCTGGACTCAAACTTCTAGTCTAGATCCCTTGATCTTTTGGGATACTCAAGTAGATGATCCCCTAAACCTACTAGCCCTAGGGCTATGGTTTGGCTAAGACCACTATGTAGAGGACCCAAAATGGGGCTTCCTATGGTCCATGGCTTATTGGTGATGATTGGTGCCTCAACTCTACCAAAATACCCTCTTGGCCTTTTGACCCCTAAGGCACCCCTAATTACCAAAATACCCCTCTTTGGCCCCTTTGTATTGCTGAACCTGAGGGTTGACCCTGGGTCTTGGTCTGGAGCTAAGGCATTCACTACACTCATCTACACCCACATTCACTCTCAACCCTGGACTCAAACTTCTAGTTTAAATCCCTTGATCTTTTGGGATACTCATGTAGATGGTCCCCTAAACCTACTAGCCCTAGGGCTATGGTTTGGCTAAGACCACTATGTAGAGGACCCAAAATCGGGTTTCCTTTGGTCCATGGCTTATTGGTGATGATTGGTACCTCAACTCTACCAAAATACCCATCTTCGCCTTT
>NW_018165093.1:363776-364536 GCF_001263595.1 Phalaenopsis equestris
GACCCAAAATTCCCCAAATCCATCTCAAATATCCACCAATTTGATCTTAATTGACCACAATTTCAATCCTAAACTAATATTCACTTTTGATATCTCCAAACTAAACCAAATCCAAGCTCAATGGGTCCATGATTTGAGCCCAATTTTAATTTGGGTCAAAACCCCAATTTTGACCATATGACTTAATCTCACCCAATTGAACCCATAGCCTAGTCAATTGGCCTCAATTAATGTTGCAAAATCTTTATGAAATTCATATACATCAAAATAAACCATCAATTTGAGCTTGGTGAAGTTTCAAATCCATTTGATTTTGGCCTTAAATCCAAAATTCCCAAATTTAGCCCCAAATTTGGCTAAGTCCCCAAATTTCACCCAATTGATTGTCTTAACCTCCAAGTTGGCATCCAATTCATATTCAAAACTATTCATGAGGTCCCTATTGACCATTTATAACAATCAATTTGGACCTAGCCAAAGGCTAACCCAAGCTAGACCCAAGCCTAGCCCAACATGACCAAATTGATTAAAGTTCAAAATTTCTTCAAATTGACCTTTCAATTGGGCTCAAAACCATTTCTATTCTTCACCAAAGTTGTTCCTTGTGATCACTACTCCAAATGCAACAATCAATTGAGCCAATTGACATAGCTAACCTAGCCCAAACCCAAGTTTTGGTCATTTGCACCCACTTGGACCCATGCACTAAATGTGACCTAACCACCTTAAAGCCACCAAATTAACTCCACCACAGCCATTA
>NW_018165093.1:366192-366500 GCF_001263595.1 Phalaenopsis equestris
AACACAAGGGGTTAATTGGTAGAAACCAATCTCACTTTCTCAATTAAGATTGATAAAATTTCTAAATTAATCAAAATTTGGAAGCTTAATAAAATTAAATGATCCTAGACTTAGGGGTATGACTTTTGGAGTCAATAACTAATCAATTTAATACCCCTATTTTGATTTTCAAATAGAATCCAAATCATGAATCACGGCCACTTAAACCTTAACACTTTTTAAAACTGATTAAGACACTCACTTAGGCCTTAAGGGCTTAGTGGTGACTTAGGCTAAATCAAAATTGACTAAAAAAAGGATTAGAGAAA
>NW_018165093.1:369087-389530 GCF_001263595.1 Phalaenopsis equestris
TGTCGCTCTAACCAACTTTAATATGCCCCCCATAAAATTTAAAGAACTTCAACCATAGGGCCTCCTGATTTGACATTATAACTTGACACACTAGAAAACTCAAACTCATTGCGGCAAGGAGCTTAGAGCTAGAATGGTGGGCAGCACGACCATCTTCAACAGCAGAACCTGTCTTCCCCAGCTAAACCAATCTTCCTTCATTAGAATTAAACAATAAAGCCATAGGACTTCGAGGTTTCTTGCTTATGCAACGTAAATCCTCACCTTATCTTTAGGCCTTTTGTGTAGCCTTTCTATATAATATAAGCCCTAACTCATCTTAGGACTCCGAGGTTGTTGTTTGTCACGACCTAAATCCTCACATCTTCCAGGCTATTTGTGTGATCATTTCACACGAATGTAAGCCCTAACTAATAAAATTGGCAGAATGAAACATCTAAATGTTTCTCTTCAAAATTGATGCCAAACATTAGGATAGTTTGGGGAGTCACCGAGGTTCGCCTCTGGATCCATGACATCCCCTAGTTCTTCTTTCTTTGGTGTCCTAACCCAGCTTAATATAACCCTATCTAATCCTTTATATTAAATAAGGGAACTTGTCGGCAAATACAAGGGTTTCGTAGACCAAACGGACGTCATACTTTCCTTAGTTTATTTGATCGAGCCTCATCCTCAAGTCTTGTGTTTATCCTTTGGGATAGACACAGGATTTGAGGTACAGAGATCTTTCATTTTAAACTATGAAAATTATGGGGTCAGTTTGATTTCATACTTCAACGTCCTTCCGAAGCGGGCGACGGGATTTTGATTCCGACGACCGATAGCTTCTTACGGGCAACCCCACAAACCAACCCCTGAAATAATGCCGTCAGTCTTCACCCACATAATTCTTAAATTGAATCACAAGTGATAATTAACCTATTCTTAGGGATAGTTGAGACATCGATGTTCACTGAGCATTAAGGGTATTTACAGGATGACTTATTAAGCAACATAATAAGTTTAAAAGAACTCGGGATTTTCCATCAGGCAGCGAGAGAGTAGCACGGACTTGCTTGTTTCTCTAGATCTTTTGGATACCTCGGAGATCTACTAACTTAATATGCTTTGCTTAACAAAATCATCCTTAATTAATTTCCTAAGGACCCACCAAGATATGACATAGGGTTAGGAAAACTACAAAAATTTTACTTCCCTGTTTCATATAAACTGCCTTAACATGCCTTTTGAGTTTCAGGTGGTGGAACGAGAAGACTTGCCAGGTACGCTTTTACAGTTTTCAATGCTATTTTTCTTGTACTTTCATACTGTACTTTTATACCTACAAATTTGCATGCTAAACGACGATGCCACCCTGCATGAAAACTAAAATTATCAGGATAGCCAGAAAACCAAAACCAAAACTAAAATAAAAAACAACCAAGTTAAAATTCTCCCCCACAACATTCAAAATATAAAACAACTCAAATTTTAATCACAAACATCACACAAAACTATAACTGCAAGTAAATTAAGACGTCTCTGTCGGATGACCGAGAATCCCTCGGAGGAGGTAACCTACGGTTGCTAACAAGGCTTCCCATTGTTTAAATGAAATTATTAAATGAAATTATGAAACTCATTATGAAACTCATTGAGTTGAGTTTATTAAGCTCATTTGGATTAAGTGAATCCAATAGAAAATAGTGGTGCCAGAACGAGGGAACCGTAGGATCCTAACCGGTGTCACTCTAATCAACTTTAATGTGCCCCCCATAAAATATAAAGAACTTCAACCATAAGGACACCTGATTTGACATTATAACTTGACACACTATAAAACTTAAACTTGTAACAGCAAAAAGCTTGGAGCTAGCATGGTGGGCAACACGGCCATCTTCAACAGCAAAACCTGTCTTCCCCAGCTAAACCAATCCTCTTTCCTTAGAATTAAACAACAAAGCCATATAACTTCAAGGTTGCTTGCTAAATCCTCACCTTATCTTTAGGCTTTTGTATAGCCCTACTATACAATATAAGCCCTAACTCGTCTTAGGATTCCAAGGTTGTCGCCTGCCACGACCTAAATCCTAACATCTTCCAGGCTATTTGTGTGATTGTTTCACATGAATGTAAGAGCTAACTAATAAATTTGGCAGGATGAAACACCTAAATATTTCTCCTCAGAACTGAAGCCAAACATTAGGATAGCTTGGGAAGTTACCGAGGTTCTCCTCTGGATCCATGACATGCCCTAGTTTATCCTCCTTTGGTTTCTACAACAGACTGTTCCAAATTTGAACCAATCCCCTTTCACACCTCTACGTTCGATCTCATTGAAGATTCTTACCCTTTGAAACTCCTTGAAGATAATATTTCCTGATTTTTATCGAGAGTCTTCTTAGGTGACTTTGGTCATTTGAGATGTAACTAACTATAGGGGCTTGCCCTTATAGGAAGTATGTCTGAACCCAGCTTAATATAAAACCTATTTAATTCTTCATAATAAATAGAGGAACTTGTTGGCAAATACAAAGGTTTCGCAGACCAAACAGACGCCATGTATTCCTTAATTTTGTTGATCGAGCCTCATCCTCAAGTCTTGTGTTTGTCCTTCGGGATAGATACAGGATTTGAGCTACAGTGCTCTTTCATTTAAACTATAAAAAATATGGGGTCATTTTGATTTCATATTTTTCTAAAACTAAATATATATCAATGTAAATTAAAATTTCCTTCCCAAGCGGGCAACGGGATTTCGATTCTGGTGACCGACAGCTTCTTACGGGCAACCCCACCAACACAAAATAGCGCCGACAAAAAGATGTGTATTTTCTTTTTTAAAAAATACTTTCTAAGAGAGCCTTAAATGTTTGAAAATAAGAATTCTAAGAAACCTTCATTTTTCAAAAAATACAATTTTTCATACAAAAGATAAATATTCATTTTCCCAAGTTCTCAACTAAAAATCCTTAACTCTAGGTTCACCATTTTCACTAAAATTATCAACTAAGTCTCATTCTTTTCTTTTACATTAAACTCTAAGATTCTTAAAAATTTAAAAATACAATTTCCTTAACTTTAAATAAAAAAGGCATAGTCTTATCCTTTTGTACCAAACATCTTAACTCTAGAATTAACTTTCATTATTGAAAACAATTTACTTAAGTAAACTATATATTTAGAAACACAAATATATTTATCTAATGTTAGCCTCTAATACGAAAGGTCATGCCAAATTAAATTTTGAAAATATAGCTAATTAAGCACAAATAAAATATAGTTTCTTTCTTCTGAACGAAATTTTTCTTCCCCCAAACTTGAATTTTAAAATATTTTGCAATTAATTCCATAAAATAGTAGAAAGAAAGATTAAGAGTTGAATCTACTTACTGCTACAACGTCCTATCAAATTCATATACATTCATAATTAAAATAGAATGACTGAAGGAGAAAGCAACTTGTGCCTAAAACATGCTTGCAATATTATTAAAATAAAAGGAAGTATACTCACTTTAAAATTCTACTTTTCTTCCTACCCCTAAACTTGATTTTTAACATGTATATCATTTAGTATAGAAGATATAAGCATGAAGAAAAACAATTTAGAATTTCTATCTACCATAAATGTCTATCAAAAACATCTACAATTATTTATCAGGATAGAAAACATGTAGTAGAAAGTAAATCTAAAATAAACATGTCAGAATGAATTTAACTAAACAAAATTCTAACTAGCATAACAGGTATCAGCACAGTAATATAAATTTGTTCTTCAAGTCCTATATATTATTGTAACACAAACACAAACACACATGATAAATGAGGTTAATTCTTCTGTTAACTCATTGCATCTCACTAACATACTTCCAATTTCTAACAGAATCACTATAAAGATATATTGGATTCTTATAAATGATTTATAGATTCTAACCACAAAGATAAGATTATCCGTGATATATTGGCTCTTGAGCACCAACCTCAGGCATCACCTTTCCCAATAATTAAGAACCTCTGGCAGTTATAAAGATAGTGTAAAATCACCCACATGTTACTCATCAAATAGGTTAGCTACTCCTATCAAATGAAAAGAAGGTCAAAGAGAGGAAGTAACAAAATTGAGATGGAATTGCCACTGATAAATTCATAATGTCTCTTCTAAAACTCAAGTCCGGGTGAGACTCAAGTTGTAGTGGACTCTTCAATCCAACTACTACAAAAGAAGATACAAGTCTAACCATAATAAGAAGTTAAGAAATCACCTCCCTCATGACACACAAAAAGCAAATCAAACCGCTAACAATCCGAACATCTACCAATCATCAATCAAACTAATAAATCCACACTAAAGCAAACACAATACAACACAAATAATCATGACGCTTAAGCACACTAAATCAAACCACACTGTTAACTATGGATTGCCTCCCATAAAGAGCTTTGTTTAACGTCATCAGCTCGACAAATGATTCCACTTGGATCAAAATTTCATATAAGTATTCCTTGATCAATCACCCAATCTTTTTCAGATTCAAGGATTCCTACAAAGTCCTTGAATTTATTTTTTTCTTTCAGCTCTTCCAATTTAGATTGATTCATATCCTTGTTACTCATATTTCTTTCTAGATCATATATTCTTCTAGTAATTTTCTCAATTTTCATATTAATACCATCCTAAAATTTATAAGAAATGGATTATTATAAGATACTTTATGATCACCCAATTTTTTGATCGGATTACCTCTAGATAATTCAGATTCTTGATCAAGTTCTTCTTGGTTACTCTTTTACTCAGTGTTGTCTTTCAATTCTTCCCCTTTGTACTGAGAAAATGATAGAGGTGGTCTTTCTATATGTATCTTAGTTGAGGAGTAAATTTTTCTAATTCCGTGAGGATTTTTTCCATCTGTCTTTTAATGTCCTTATACTCATTTCTCAACTCAAAGTTCCTTTGAAACATATCCTTGAATTCTCTTCAAAATATTAGTTTGAGAACTTTATATTGTTCATCATTCATCACTTTAAGGTTTATCTCAGGGTCACTAGGTAAAATCTTTTGGGGGTAGCTGTTAATTGTATTAATATATTGCCCCAATTGGTTTTTTGTATTCCTCAGTGCGACCTCTTGATTTTTCATCTTACTTGTCAATTGAATCACAACCTCTTCTAAGAATAATTCCTTCTCCTCATCATGTGTGTTGGAGTTAAACTAAGGATGATTTCTAGTTGAGTTAATAATCTGCCCTAATTGGTTTTCCATATTCCTTATTGCGGTCCCTTGACACTCCAACTCACTCTCCATTTGAATGACAACCTCTTTTAATAAATCCTTCTCCTCATTATGGGGTTTGAAGTTAAAATTATGAGGAAAATAAAGTTCATTACTATAACAACTATGATTATTCCAACTACATGTCTGATTAAATCAATTTTCTTCCCAAAATTGGTCTTCTCCTCCAAAATTATTCTTCTTGTTAAAATTCAAATGATTTTCCAAACCTGGATTGTAACAATCGGAATAAGAATTATGTATCTCATGGTCAATTTTAATCAATTATCTAAATGAATTTTCCTCAATAATTGAGGTTTTGTGAGCATATCTTTCTATATATTGATCTAACTTCCTCTCAATATCTACAACCTGAGAAATTAAAATTGTAAGAATATCTTCTTGAAAATTTGTCACTCTCTTGGGATTTACTCTTTCAAAGCTACTAGCATTATAATATAAATCTGAATATTCATTATATCATCTATCTGCCATTTCTAAATTAAATTCATAGTCTTTTCTAATTCATCATCCTCTTAAAAGTTCTCTCAAAATCAGAGTCATAAAATCTAAGGTCTGTTGTTCCTGAACTACGCATACAAATTTAAAGACGTAACTAATAGGAAAGATATAAAAAATGATTTTCGTATTTCTATTTTTCTTTAAAATAAACACACAATAGCTAAATACACCAGATAAAAATACTATAAATTCTAAATCAAAGTATTGCAGATAATTAAAATTCTCCTAACGTTCTTACCGAAACATCCCCAACAACGGCGCCAAAAACTTGATCATGATTTTTTATATGCAAGTATTTATTTAGTTGACACCGCTGCTTGAATATTTTAATCCCCAACAACGACGCCAAAAATTTGGTGCCTCTCTAGTGTGTGTTATTTTTTTGCATGTTTTATGTCAATTTAATTCCCCTGAGATGACGTCAAAAACTTGACCCGACCCGAAGTTACGCGGCAATTTAGCTTTCAAAAATATGGCAAAAAACTTGACCCAATTTTTATTAAATATTTAATGTGCAAAATTTAAATGTTCTATAAAATATATAAATTAGTTCACACACTATGGATTCTACGCAAGTGCATGTATCGCTTCAAGTAATATAGAGCTTTCCTCATAAACACAATATCGATCCCACAAAGAAGCGAGGTAAGAGGTCCTTAGTCAAAGGTCCTGAGGTCCTTAGTCAAATTCTAGTTTATTACTATTAGTCCTTAGTTTGGAAGATTGATTTAAGTGGTTTTTCTAACATGTACTCCTAAATGTAAGTCTTAAGCTTAAAACAACTAATAACTATTTCAAAATGAAAATATTTATTCTAAAGATAACCATTTTTGGATGAATTGGTATGGAAAATTTTGAGATGTTAAAAATTGTTATTCCTATGTAGTGAATTGGATAACATAAAGGAATGAGATACATTAAAGAATTTATGTGCCTAAAAAGGAGTAATTCGTTATCCTCGGTCAAGTGTTATAGAGAATTGTTGGCAAATCTTATGTTTAGTCTCTAAATCTATGGTTAGGCTGGGAGGGTATTGGCTCTCACTCCAGAGCTCCCACTTGCTTTCCCCTGAAGGCTGACTCTTGCTTTAGTTCTTAAATGCCAAGACCAAATTGGGGATTTTTGTCTGTCACCCTAGAATCTTCAATTTTTCGCCCAGTAATATATATATATATATTTATATATATATATATACACATATTTATTTGCACTCAGCCCCCACGAACTTCACCATCCATGAAATTTGAATGTGGTTCCACTTTGTTGAGAATTACACTGCCCTCTCGAGTCTTATTGTAATTATAATAAATTTTAATAATACAACGGGCCCTTATTGTAACGTAAAGGAAGTGTAAGTAAAAACCATCACATTTATAATCAAAACTTCATCTAGCATGCATCCCAATATCCTAAACATGAATCTTACTCATTAAAAAAGAAAAGTAAAAGGAAAATAATGGCATAATCTTCTCATGCCACTATTTTCTAATAAATAAGAAAGAGTAAGAATAATGCATCACAAAGCACAAAGAAAACACAACGGAAAACTTCTTTTCATCAAAGAAAATCTACTAGATAAGTGTTTACAAAATCATAAGGTAATGAAGAACACAATACTTAGCTTTTTCCCCTTGAAAGAAGGATAAAAATCTCTCCCACAAAGTCTCCCATTGATTCAGGCAATGCTAGTACATCTCCTTACTGATTCTCTAAAAATCCCCTCTTCAATCTCTCCAAAAATGTAGAAATCTATATTTCTAGCCATATTCATTGATATATAAACATTCTCCATGTTTTTCCACTCACACACTCACTTTTACTGACATAAAATCACTCTATTATAGTGTAGGGACGAATTTCCCAAGAGATGCCTAAAACAACCTTTCCGAAAATTGTCTAAATTCAATGTATATGGGAAAATAACCATCCCTACTGCGGTCGGTGCTGTTTTTAGGCACGGTTGGCACCGTTTCTTATCATTCTCTAGACTCTGCCACTGTCGGTGCCACCCTACAGCAGCTCCACCGTTTTGCTATGTTTGGCTTCCTTATACCTCTATTTAGCCCTGTTTCCGTTGCATTGCATTCCTAACAGATAGACCTACAAAATAAGCATGAAAACAACCTTTCTTTAAAGTGTAATTTCATTCAAAAATATTTGAGAAGTGTAAATAAGGTTAAGCATAGAAAGATATATAGAAATTTGACAAGTAAGAATTTTCTTTCTTGCTCATTTTTACTCCAAATTGAACCATTTTTGCTTCATTTTCTCCAATTTTTGCTTCATTTCCATTTTTGCTTCATTTTCTCCAAAAGTTCATTTCTTGTACCTGAAACAAAAAATATTAAAAATACATTTCTTTAAAGTTTAATATCATTTAAAATCATTAAAATTGAGCATAAAATATATATGAAAAAGTAGGTAATTTTTAGGTGTGTCAGTAGACAATATGTCTCTTGAAGGATTGAGGAACATGCTGTCCTATAACCTCCTGTGACGGCACTGCTTTTGTTCATTTGGAGAAGTAATATGTAGCTACAAGAAATAATATGTGTCCCTTAGAAGATGGAGAGTTTATTGGACCTATTATGTCCAAGCCCTAACACTCGAATGGCTACAAGGAAACGGTTGGATGAAGCACATTTGAAGGTTGGTGTAAGACCACCCCATGCACTTGGTAAAGATGACACTTTCTGGCGGTATCCATACAATCAAATATCATTGCTAGCCAACAATATCCAAATCTTTTAATCTTCATTTTCATCTTTGGCCCTGACTGGTGAGATCCACACTATTCAGTGTGTACTTCTTTGACAATATTTTGTGTTTTGGCTTTACTTAGACACCTCAGCCACATCTAATCAAACAATCTTGTGTAGAGGACATCACCTATAAGAGAAAATGACATAGCTCCTTTTTATGATGTGATATGCTTCAGATTTGTCCTCTGGTAGATTTATTATTTGCTAGTATTCTATCAATGGCTTGCACCAACCTTCGTTGATGTCAGCAGCTGCAATCAGTATCTCTTCTTCTTCTTTGAGCTAGTGTAGATTGTTGAGTTAGATCTAAGGAAGAACCTAACTTCCTTATACTATAATGTCAATGGAATCCTCTGGTGGACATGCTAATTTCTTAACAAGTTTTTCTAGAGCATTGACATGGGCGTTATCTCCCCAAAGAATCCGGTATATAGTCACACTAAGGATCTGTTCTAACAACTTCATCATATATTGATGGTGTTCTGTTAACCTTGGCTTTAAAATCTTATACTTTATGAGAACTTATAGAATGATGAGTTGTGAGTCACTATAGATGGCCATGTCTGTTATATCCATTGAGATTGTCATATCTAACCCGGTGATTAATGGTTCATATTCTGTTTCGTTATTTGTGCATGGTTCTGTCAGGTAATAGGAGAATTTCAACATATCCTGATCTCGTGTAATGAAAAGTAGAACAATTCCTTCTTTTCCTATTGTAAATGTTCCTATCCCTTACCTTTTCTGGCTGATGAAGTTCCATCAAAGTACATTTCCCAACGTCTGGCACTAGCGGCTGTATTTGTAGTATCTGCTCATCTAGTAGCTCATCATTGAGAGGCGACCAAACTAGAAGTTAGTGTGCTGCTAGAAAATTTGTTAAAATATGTCATTTGATAGCACAGAGGAGAGAAAAAGTTTTACATAATTGCAATAAACTCATCGACCACCTTGCTAAAGGTCTGAAAAGTGTTGGTTGGGTCATCAAATATTACAATGGATTAACTTTCAAAAGAAGGGTTACCTTATAAGAAAGCATGTAATGTTTAAGCTTTTGGGAAGTGAAAATTAAAGGTAGACAATGTTTCTCAAAAGGTGAATACTTTAACTTTTTCATAATTAGACGGTGACTCAAGTAGTAGAGTAAATTGAACTGAGCTAATATGGCTCCAATAGAGTCTTCGAAGGCTGCTGTATAAAGTATCAGAGGTCTTCCCGGGATAGTGGATTCCAAAATAGGAGGTTTCATTAAATATTGATTAGGATCCAAGAAAGTCTGCTAGCATTTCTCATCTAAATGAATTTGGTATTCTTTTTAATTAATGCGGAGAAGGGCTAGTACCTACCATAGAGATTAGAAATAAAGCGACTCAAATATGTCAACTTTCCTTGGATATAGCGTAATTGTTTCAAGATTTTGGGAGGAGGGATTTCCAAGATAGCTTTAATCTTAATTGGTTCGATCTCGATTCCCTGATGACAGACAACTAATTATAAAAATTTCCCAGAGGTGACACCGAAGGCGCACTTTAAGGGATTCATCTTGAGATTTTATTATCGTAAACGTTCAAACACGATCCTCAAATCATAAAAATGGTCTATTCTTGATTTACTATTGATGACCAAATCATTCACGTAGTATTCAACTTGGCTGTGAATTTGGTCATCAAAAATCTTCCTCATAGCTTGTTGTTATAATGCTCCAGTGTACTTCAACCCAAATGACATTACTGTGTAGCAAAAAATCTGAATCGATGTTCTGAAGGTTGTAAACGCTGCATCTTCTTGGGCCATCATAATTTGGTTTTAACCTGATGATCCATCCATGAAAGAGAAAAAAATCCGAATCGATGTTCTGAAGGTTGTAAACGCTGCATCTTCTTGGGCCATCATAATTTGGTTTTAACCTGATGATCCATCCATGAAATAGAAAATCAATGTGTTGAAGGGATGTCCACTATTAATTCTGGTATCGATAGAGAAAACTCATCTTTTGGACATGCTTTATTTAAGTCCCTGAAATCGACACATACACAGATTTATCCATTTCTCTTCTTAACTGGTACAATGTTGGCTAACCATGAGGTTCTCTCATTAAGTTAGCATCCATTAATTTCTTTACCTCAGTAATTACTTGTTTCTCTATCTTGAGGCACATCTTTCTGGGAGCTTGTTTCTTTGGGGTTATATCTTTGTCCACCCCGAGCTAATGAACTACAAATTTTGGTGATAACCCTGGCATTTCATCATAGCTCCAAGCAAAATAATCTTTAAATTATGACAATAACTTTATCAAATCAGTAGATTCTTCCTCGCGAAGTAGCAAACTTATAAAGGTGGTTCGGGCCTGCTCCTTAATCTTGAGGTTGACTTCTTTCAATTAATTAAATGTTGACTTAATTTCTTCTTCAAATTCTGGTGGAGCATCATCTATTGACTGATCTTCAGTGTCATCCTCTACATTGAGGCAATCCTCTTCCAATCCTCTAGTAATAACCATGCAAATTCCATGTAATCGGCTAGTCCTATTGTACTAAATTCGAAACCTTCCTTCGAATTAGTAGTTTGACTTTTAACATTCCACAATTTCTTAAAGAATTGTAGCTTATCTTTTGGCATTTGCTTTGGCACATTCCCTGTTGAATTAACTTTTATACACAAGGAGAAAAGTAATTATAAGTTAACTCCATTAATTCCTTAGAATTCTCTTCCAAATTTCCATGATTTTCAGAACTAGTAGAAGGGAAAGCACGATAAAACTTAATCGAATTTGAACCTATCATACGGTCTTCCTTGACCTCTAAAGTCTTAACCATTTGAGAGTGGATCACATTAAGGGTCATAACATGCACATAGTGGTTGATCCGATCATACATCGACTCGTATTAACTTTTCTCCACATCTTCCAAGGAAATCTCAAATGGAGACTTCTTTTTTTTCATCATTATTTCTTCATCAAAACTTTCTTCCACATCAAGGCTGATGGTCGGCCTAGTCCATTCAAAAATTGTATTAGTTCTTCCTCGTTCACGTCCCGGGTCTAGATATTGGGTGAGCAGGCTAAAAGAACTTCTACCAACTCATTGTGAAGAAATGGTAGTATATCATTTAAGCAGAGTTGAATGGCCTTACTCTTGTGATTCTTCTGAGTCTTCAACCTCATTTGACACAATTTCAGAGGAAAGGATAGTCTTCTTTGGAGGTGGAAAGTAGGATGCCCACTTCATGAACTGAAAATGGTTGTAAATCCCTTTAAAATCAATGTTCTTATCCTTCATTAAAATACTTGATGCACTGGTGTACTGACGACGGAACCATGTTATGCCCTTGAATCAATGGTCAACCAAGTAATGCATTAAAAGTGGTCTCTGCGTCGATGATATGAAATTTTGCTGTTGTCACTAGCTCTCCAACTTTCATTAACAATGTAATCAATCCAAGGGCTCTTCGTCTCTAAAAGATGAGGCACATTGCTTCTTGAAATATCGTCCACTGACTAAGGACAAGTGTTAGAGTGTAACGCACTCCTTAAGGTGCTATCGGAATTATATTCTTTCAAGTACCTATAAATATGTGTTATCTCTAAGGAAACCACAGCTAAAGAGGCCGCAAATTTGTAGCTCCATTTGCAGTAGTTTTGGTTTGCTCTCGTACTGATTCTTTAGAAGTTTTTCTTATCGTCTTTGAGGAGTCACTCTGATGTTCTTCGAATTGTCATTGAAGTTATATTTGTTGGGCAACAAAGGATATCACATCAAGGTTGAATTTCCATTAAATGGTAATATCATTTCATCTCTTTAATTCTTTCTTTTCAAGCCTAAGCAGTTTTCAGAATTTTGATTGCGTGATCAAAATATTTTTTGCTTTCTAAGGATATTTATGAGTCAACTAATAACCGATTAAAAGACTTAAGATCGTTCAACTTTTTCTTGAATATAATATTAGAAGAATTTTTTTAAGAGAGCATTTTAAGTCTCATTACTCATTAACGTCTCATTAACTAGGGGAAACTCAGACACCAACTTTTGATTTTACGTCCACCTCAAGCTTCTTCTCAGGGAGACTTTTCTTTCTTTTCTTTGATTTTTTTTATCAAACTTTTCACACCATTTTTTTCATTTTTTTTCATTTTTTTTCTTTTCCCATATTTTGTTGAGAATTACTATATCTGATAGAACATGATTTAAAGATTTTGAATGTCTTAATTTAGACACCATCTTTTTGATTATATGCTCACCTCAAGCTTCTTCTCGGGAGATTTTCACACGATTTTTTTGCCCCTTTTATTTTTTGAGAATTACTATATCTGGTGGAACATACTTCTTTTAAGGATTTTGAATGTCCAAATTCCCTTAACTAATAATCCTAAAATGTTTCTTAAATTGAAATCTGGGATATTATAACTCATTCAAAATTCAAGACCCATTCACGTGGCAAGAATTAAAATGCCATGATATCCCGAGTCAATTACTCATATTTCCACCACACTATCTTACTTTAAAATTAATTTTGGACCCAGTCCAATTTCTTAAAAGTGGATGACTCGGTTATCAGGGCATTAAATTCATTCTCCCTTTAAGTTATATTCGTATAAAAATATCCAAATTTTTCATTCAAGGTGATGAGTTTTTTAAATATTGAACAATTCTAGACGACAATAAACTCTTTCCTTTCACTAATTGCGGTGGGAGGGATGGGACAGACTAACATTAATCACAGTAATATCCCCTTTAAACAAAAATATTATTACAATAGTAGCTAAGAAGCATTTCATTTGTTGGCAGTTCCGTAGGAATAGGTTAGAACAAATAGATCGACTGAAATCATATTGATAGAACATTTTTCAGGTTCCTTTCAAATATTCTTCCGGGATCGTTACGTTTCCACTTTTAAAATCTTTTAAAATTTTCCTCGAGCAAGCGAGCAAGTCTTTGAAACTATAACACTCCTCTATGTTGTGTCCAACAAACTTGTGGTACAGGCAAAATCTCGGATGCTCTTTCTTGTTTACCTCGTCGGGCTTCTTCAGCTTGGGCAACCTGAACTCGGGATTCTTGATCAAACTGTGGAACATCTTTTTTACGTTTCATCTTTAAAAGAGTATGTCCCATTTGATCGAGTGTTCATGATTGGAACTTTTCTTTCGTATGTCTGGTAAGGTTTCTGTTGAGATGATTGTTTAATATTTTGATGAGGCAATCGGTGATAAAAGCAATATTTGGGATGATGCTTTTTCCCAGCCTCCTCTGGCCTTTTAAGCTATAGTAGTCTAAATTTCAGTCTCATTAGCAAGTCATGGAACATCTTTGATACGACTTCCTCTTTGAAGGAATACACCACTTTTGTTCCTTCGACAATGGACATTTTTTTATTCTTTGTTCGGTATGAACCTCCCTGAGTTAGTTGTTAGCTAGACTGGCCATATTGTTGTGTCTGTTGTTGGGGAGATTGTTGAGGCTATTTGGATTTCAAAATTTTTTGGTTGTGCCTCCTTTCCTGTGCCTTTATCAGTTGTGCAGGCTTCAAATTGGACCCAATCTCAAATCCAGAAAAATCCAGAAAGTAGTGGTGGTGGGGTATAAGCGTCAACTGACTCTTCCTCATGTAGAATCTCTTTTCTTTTACTCGGCCAAATAGTTGGCGCGGTGACAGTGAATCTGTTAGTAGGAACAAAAATAGTTCTCGGAGAAATCCCAACGCTCCCAATGACAGAATTTTCAGCACTAGAAGGGTTCTTTTCGGCCAACACTTTTGAAGGGGATAATTCTTTAACAGACTTCAAGATGATCTCTACGATAGGCTCCATTGACTTATGTGTTTCAAACTTCTTTACTGTGACAGCCACCTTCCTGAACTTGACTACGATATCACCGAATCCTTGTCCAAACTTAGTAACTGCCAAGTCAGGCCGTTCATCCCTATTGACAGCGAACTCTATTCTGGAGTCAAAAGAAAAGATCAACCTTGGCGAAGACATTGTCCCCCTGTCATTTAAAGAGTTTCCAAAATTCACAGATGTCTCGTGCCTTGCAGTTTCGAGAGAAGTACTAAAGTTGACGCACTTGTCTTATGACCAGGCATATCATTTATAATTTTATATTTTAAAATTACTATTTATTTGTTATTAAAGTATCAAAAAGTTGCAATTAGCAAATTAAATGACCATGAAGAGGTGCAACAACTTGGCTTGATTCACAGAAAAGCAAACAAAACTTGAAGGAGACGAAGAAAATGCAAAGTTTAGGCCCAGTGCCAGATCACAATGCATAATGCCTTGGTGGAACTAGTCCACTAACACACCTATTGGGGGTCTGATCCCACACAGATAAAAGTCTGAATTAACTTTGAACCTCTTTGTTCAAAGGTGATTGAATAGAAGGTCCAGAAGTCCAAAAGAGTTGACCGTACTAATCCATGAAAGAAATGGGTGGAGCATGTCAATGGAAGAAGGGTAATCTGGTTCATGAGGGACATGAACACATTACCGATGTATGAAGATAAGATTCTCAGATTTAAATGGAGAGAGAAGCTAGTCCCTAACAGAGTCGCCAGGAGCTGTCAGCATTATTTTGGGTTGTGAGAGTTGCCCGTTAGAAGCTATCGTTCACTAGAATCAAAATCCCATTGCCCGCTTCGCAAAGGGGTTTAATTTATATATATAGTTTAGAAAAATATGAAATCAAACCAACCCCATATTTTTCATAGTTTAAATGAAAGAGCACAATACCTCAAACCCTGCATCTATCCCAAAAGATGAACACAAGACTTGAGGATGAGGCTCGATCAATTAAACTAAGAAATATATGACATCCACTTGGTCTGCAAAACCATTTATTTGTTGACAAGTTTGCCTATTTAATACAAAGAATTAAATAGGGTTTATATTAAGCTGGGTTCGGACAAGCTTCCCTATTGTTAATTACATCTTAAATGTCCAAAGTCACCTAAGAAAACCCTCGATAACAATCAGGAAATATTACCTTAAATAGGTCAAAAGGATAGGACCTTTCAACGAGATTGGACAAAGAGGTGTGAAAGAGGAATAATTCAAATTTAGAACATTTTGTTGTAGAATCCAGGAGGAAGAATTAGAGAATGTCACAGATCCGAAAGAGAACCTCGGTGACTTCTCAGTTTATTTGATTGTTTGGCTTCAGTTTTGACGAGAAATTATTTGAGTGTTTCATCCTGTCAATTTTATTTGTTTAGGTAATACATTTGTGTGAAAAAATCGCACAAAGAGCCTGGAAGATGTGAGAATTTAGGTTGTCACAAACGACAAACTCAGAATCTTAAGATGAGCTAGGGTTTATATTGTACATGAGAGCTATACAAAAGCCTAAAGCTGAGTTAAGGATTTAGGTTTCACTAGGAAGACAACCTCGAAATCCTATAGCTTGTTGTTTAATTCTAAGGGAAGAATGGTTTAGCTAATATGGACAGGTTTTAGGTTTTCTAGTGTGTCAGGCTATGATGTCAAATCAAATGTCACTATGGTTAGGGTTCTTTAATTGTTATGGGGCATGTTAAAGTTGATTAGAGCGCACCGGTTAGGATCCTACAGTTCCCTCATTCTGGTACCACTATTTTCTATCGGATTCACTTAGTGGATATTTTCTATCGGATTCACTTAGTCCAAATGAATTTACTAAACTCAACATAATGAGTTTCATACTTTCATTTACATTATGGTAAGTCTTGTTAGCAACCGTAGGTTACCTCCTCTAAGGAATTCCTAATCATCCGATAGAGATGTCAGAATGTGGGGAAGTAAATCACAATAAAAACATACCTGGATGGTCTTTCCGTCATCTTCAACTAAAACTCAAAATTCATGCAAGAGTATTTATATAATAAAAGCATTTTATGTAGAGCGGGAAGATAAGGTTCTAGTGATCTACCAAATCCTACATAATATCTTGGTGAGCCCCAATTAATTCATTTGAGGATGACTTCATTAAGCAAAACATATTACATTTAGTAGACCTCTGAGCTATCCTGAAGGTTAGGAGGAAGAAGCAGGTCCATGCTTCCCTCTCACCGCCTAGTGAAAAGTCTCGAGATTATTTAAACTTATTATCTTGCTTAATAATACATCCTATAAATACCTCTAGTGTTCAGTGAACATCAATGTTTTAAATATCCCTAAGAGCAAGGTGATTATCATTTGTCATTTAATCTGAAAATTATGTGGGTGAAAACCCTTAAAAGGGGCAAGTTAATGCTCCTTAAAAGGGGCAAAACCCTTAAAAGGGGCAAGTTAATGCTATTAAGACACTTAGATAGGTTTAGTTTTAACTTGGGCTTGTAGTGTTTTTTTTAAAGGTGTTCAATTTCTACTTTCATTCACTTTTCTAATCCTCATTTTCCCAAATTTGGTTTAGCCTAGGCCACTATTAAGCCCTTAAGACCTTGGTGGATACAATAGTAATTTTTAAACGAAATTGAATTTTAAGTGATAGTAATTCATCATCAAAACATTTGAATGTCATTTGAACACCAAATATGGGTATTAAATTAGTGATCTATTAACATCCAGACTCATACCCCTAAGTCTAAGAAAATTTAATTTAATAGACCTCTAAATTTTAATGATTTAGGAAATTGCAAATTTATGCTTTAATTAAGAAAAGTGAAATTAGTTTCTTCTAATTAATTCTTTATGATTTAATCATCTAAGCATGTTAATTAAGATCAATGATTTCCCATTTCCCTTTCTTTAATTAAGCCTAAATTTTAATCAAGATCAAATTTCTAAAATTATACCTTTGCCCCTAAGGCTCAATCACTTCATAATACATCAAATTTAATTCAAATGACTTTAGAATTTTTATTCTACCTCACACATTGGCTAATTAGGATATCAAAGGAGAAAATGTGATTTTCAAAATTTGATTTAATTTACATAATTATTTACATGCAAAAATAGGATTTTTCAAAGAAAATTCAATAACTTCACCAAGGCAAAGCCTAATCACTTAAAATTTTCACTAGAGGTAGACTTAGACCAGAGAACCACTTCTACCAAACTTCATGATTTTTGAGTTTTATTTGAATTATTAGATATATTTTAAGTTCTATAGTATTAATTAATTATAAAATATTTTAAATGTGGAAAATTAAGTTTTATATTTTTATTAATTCTCTCCAAGATCAAGGACCCTAGAGAATAAAATTTCATATTTTTATGATTTTTTATTTGAATTATTAGAATTATTTTTAGGAGAAATTAAGGATTTAGTGAGAAATTAAGGAAAATCCTTTTTTAGCCTTTAAAAAATTATTTTAAGCTTTAAAATTTAATATCTTCACTTAGAAAACTAGGAAAAATATTCCAATATCTCCTAAGGGCTTAGGAAATAATTTATTACATTTCCATGAATTTTACTAATTATATGATTTTTATTTTTTTTCATTATTTAAATATGTAAAATATGCTTAAAAATGAACTTTTTTCTTTAAATATAATTCTATTTTTAGAAAATTTCTCTTATCAATGAAAACTTCTAAAAACATATTTTATAATTATTTTAGTTATATTTTAATTATTATGATTATTTTAAGTGTTAAAAGTATCATTTAAATTAGAAAATAAAATTAGGTTATGAACTGAACTCCAAATATTTTAAAATTTTATGGGGAGTCCTCTGAACTTTAAATTACAGTGGAGAATTAAAAGAAAGTCATTTATATGTTTATGTTTTTGAAATTAATTTCCTTTGTGTTCTAGGGTTTTATGAAAATTAGGCGTGTTCTTAATGACTTAGCTCATGAAAATTTTTTTCTAAGGTTCTCTGGTTATAGTGAACCTACCAAAAATTTATTGGATTTTTGTAAGAAACATGCTAATAATCATAATTAACTTTCCAAATCATATGCATAAACTTGAAAAATATAGATCTCTGACTAGGGATCTCCTCTGACTTTGGAAAAACTAGAGCATATCCTCCATGATAGAGGCAACAATATGCCAAAATATAAAGCCATGGTGAAATACCTGAATGCATGGAGAATCAAAATACTTAGAACAATATTTAATTAATTAAAAATAAAATATACATCAAATAAACTTTAAACCATTTCCATATTGTTCTCCTCTATTCAGTGAGCACTATGATATTTTTATTTTATTTTTATGATTTTTCTACACGATGATATGGACGTTTGAAGCTTTGGGACATTTTTATTTTATTTTTATGACGGCTCCAAAGACTTACGTAGCGTGCTTTGGTTGGACACCGCCATCCACGTAGCCGCTGGCTTGGCCCGTGCTTTATGTATCATGCTCCCGTCCAACGTGATCCTAACCATTAGTCTGATACACGCGCCATACAATGACTCCACGTCTTCGTCCCCAGCTGGTGTGAACCCGCGACCGTTAACCCTAAAAACTTAAGATCTCACTCATTTCTCAACCAAAATTGTTTGGGTTTGATCCTATAGACTCTTCTAAGTTAGATGAACATATCCATATGGTAAACATGCCATTAAATTAACCCTAATCCCACGAAGAGTCAAAATAGGCTCGGGAAGAGGGGAAGTCAATACCTTTGCTCTGAGAAGTAAAGCTTCAATTAGAGGTGGTCGGCACGTTCATGGAGGTCCAAGGAGGCTAGGGATGAAACCTCTTGCTGTGGTGAAATGCCTAGAGCCAAATTTGATGAAGACCAAATTTGGGTGTAGATCAAAGCCTAGGGTAGAGACTCTCTGTAAGGAGGCTTTGATGGGCCTTTATCTTCTGCCACTGTGGTGAAGGTGTGGGCAAGTTTAATTGAGCTTTGTGTTGGCGTTATTTCGGGTTGGTTTGTGGGGTTGCCCGTAAGAAGCTGTCGGTCACCAGAATCGAAATCCCGTCGCCCGCATAGGAAGGACACTGAAGTATGAAATCGAACTGACCCCATATTTTTCATAATTTAAAATGAAAGAGCAGTGTACCTCAAATCATGTATCTACCCCGAAGGATAAACACAAGACTTGAGGATGAGGCTTGATCAAATAAACTAAGGAAAGTATGACGTCCGTTTTGTCTGCGAAACCTTTGTATTTGCCGACAAGTTCCCCTATTTAATATAAATGATTAAATGTTTGTATTAAGCTGGGTTCAGACATACTTCCTATAAGGGCAAGCCTCTATAGTTAATTACATCTTAAAGGACCAAAGTCACCTAAGAAGACTCTCGATAAAATCAAGGAATATTATCTTCAAGGAATTTCAAAGGGTAGGGCTCTTTAATGAAATTGGACATAGAGGTGTGAAAGGGGATTGGTTCAAATTTGGAACATTTAGTTATGGAATCCAAAGGAAGAGGAACTAAGGGATGTCATGGATCCAGAGCAGAGCCCCGGTGACTTCCCAAGCTATCTTAATGTTTGGCTTCAATTTTGAGGAGAAAAATTTGAGTGTTTCACCCTGCCAATTTTATTATTTAGGGCTTACATTCGTGTGAAATGATTACACAAATAGCCTGGAAGATGTGAGGGTTTAGGTCGTGACAAACGACAACCTTAGAATCCTAAAAGGAGTTAGGGCTTCTTTGTATAGCAGGGCTATGCAAAGGCCTAAAGATAAGGTGAGGATTTACATTGCATAAGAAAGCAACCTTAAAGTCTTATGGCTTTGTTGTTGTAAGTCTATGGAATGAAGATTGGTTTAGCTGGGGAAGACAGGTTTTGTTGTTGAAGATGGCCGTGCTGCCCACCATGCTAGCTCCAAGCTCCTTGCCGCGACGAGTTTGAGTTTTTTAGTGTGTCAAGTTATAATGTCAAATCAGGTGGCCCTATGGTTGAAGTTCTTTAAATTTTTTGAGGGAATATTAAAGTTGATTAGAGCGACACCGGTTAGGATCCTACGGTTCCCTCGTTCCGACACCACTATTTTCTATTGGATTCACTTAGTCCAAATGAACTTACT
>NW_018165093.1:389648-390454 GCF_001263595.1 Phalaenopsis equestris
AAATTTTGAGTTATTTTATATTTTGAATGTTGCGGCGGTGAATTTTATCTTGGTTGATTTTAATTTTGGTTTTGGTTATGGTTATGTGGCTATATTGATGGCTTTAGTTTTCATGCAGGGTGACATCTTTGTTTAACATGCAAATTTGCAGGTATAAAAGTACAGTATGAAAGTACAAGAAGGACAACGCTGAAAAATTGTAAAAGTGTACCTGGAGAGTCTTCTCGTTCCACCACCTGAAACTTAAAATGCATGTTAAGGCAGTTTATGAGGAGCAGGAAAAGTAAGTCCTGGTGGTTTTCCTGACCCTATGTCATATTTTGATGAGTCCTTAAAATTTTAATTAAGGATGATTTCATTGAGTAAAAAATATTAGGTTTAATAGGCCTCTAAGGTATCCAACAAGTTAGGATGGGGATGCAGGTCCATGCCTACCTCTCACCAACTGATGAAAAACCTCGAGTTCATTTGAACTTATTAAGTTGCTTAATGGTTCATCCTGTGAATACTTCTAATGCTCGGTGAACATTGATGTCTCAATTATCCCTAAGAAAGAGGTAATTGTCACTTGTGATTTAATTTGAAAATTATGTGGGTGAAGACCCTTAAAGAGGCAACCTAGTGTAATTTGAACACTTAGCCTAATTTTTAATCTTAATTGGGCTTAGTGGTGTTTCAAAGATGTTTGTTTTAAGTATGTTTATTTCTCTAATCCTTGTTTAATCAATTGTTTAATCAATTTAAGTCACCACTAAGCCCTTAAGACCTAAGTGAGTGTCTTAATTAGTTTTGAAAAGGGTTAAGCT
>NW_018165093.1:390500-393041 GCF_001263595.1 Phalaenopsis equestris
AAGATAGGGGTATTAAATTGATTAATTATTGGCTTCCAAAGTCATACCCCTAAGTCCAGGATCATTTAATTTTAATAAACTTCCAAATTTTAATAATTTAGAATTTTATTAACTTATCTTTTTAAGGAGGAAAATAAAATTGGTTTCTACTAATTAACCCCTTGTGTTTTAAATATCAAATAAATTGATTAAGATCAGAGGTTACTCATTCCCCTCCTTGAATTAAGCCTAAATGTTAATTAAGGCAAAATTTCCAAAATTATACATTTACCTCTAAGGCTCTAACACTTCATAATTTGTCAAATTCAATTCAAATGACTTTGAAATTTTTATCCTACCTCATTAATGGGTCAATTAAGACATCAAAGGAGAAAATGTTATTTTTCAAAATTTAATTTAATTTATGGTAATTAAAAATTCAATTTAACTTACATTATTATTTACATGCAAAAATAGGATTTTCCAAAGAAAATTCAATAACATAACCAAATTAAATTCTAATCCCTTGAAATTTTTACTCGAGGTAGAACTAGACCAGAGAAATCTTTGGACCAAATTTGATGTTTTTTTGAATTCTATGTGCTTTATTGAAATTATTTCAATTTCTGGGCTATTTAATAAAAATAAACTATTTTAGGTGGTGAAAATTAAATTTTGTATTTTTGAAAAATCATTTTGTATTTTTTTTGTATTTTTGAAAAATCTCTCTAAGGTCAGAGAACTTAGAGGAGGAAACTTTTTATTTTTTTTATTTTTATTTGACTTATTGGAATTATTTTAGTGTAAACTCATTTTTTTAGACTTTAAAAAATATTTTTAAGCTTTAAAATTCAATATCTTTATTTAGAAAATTAGGAAAAATATTCTTATTGTTCCTATGTAATTAGGAAGCAATTTAGAACATTTCCATGAGTTTTATTATTTTTGTGATTTTTATGGATTTTTTAATTATTTAAATATTTAAAATAGGCTAAAAATCAAGTTTTTTATTCTAAATATTGTTTGATTTTTATAAAATATCCCTGATCATAAATAACTAAAAAAAAACTAAGTTTCACAATTTTTTGAGTTATATTTTGATTTTTAAAAAATCATTTAAATACCAAGAGTGGTATTTATCTTTAAAAATCAATTTAAGTTGTCAAATGTACTCAAAATATTTTGAAATTCTTATGATGAGTTCTTTGGATGATAAATCACAGTGGAGATAAAAAATCAAGTCATTTAGATGTTTAAATTTTTGAAAATTAAATATTTTAGTGATTTAGTGTTTATAAAATTTAAGTGCATTTTAAATGACTTGACCCATGAAATTATTTCCAAAGGTTTCTCTAGTCATGGTGGACCTTCAAAATTTTCTTAGGATTTTATAATCAATATACTAATTTCCATGATTGTCTTAAGGAAATAATGTGAAATAACTTGTAAAATATGGGTCTTTGTATAGGAGGCTCCTCTGACTTTGGAAAAATCAGAGAATACTTCCCTTGACAGAGACTAAAACATGCTAAAATTCCAAGTCAAGGTGATGTGTCATTATGCATGGAGAATCAAATGGAGGTGTCATTATGCATGGAGAATCAAATGATTCAAAACAGTGTTTAATTAATTAAAAACAATATATGCACCAAACGGACTTGAAATTTCTTCCACATTATTCTCCTTTATTCACTGAGCAAGAGGGTATTTTATTTTATTTTTGTGATTTTTCTACACAAAGTTATGAATTTTCTAAGTTAAGAGTATTTAAATAAATAAGAAAAAGCCCTATTTATTTATTTAAACAGTGCGTGCTGACTAGATCCTAGGCAGCTTCGAAGGCATGCGTGGCGCGCTCTGGTTGGAAGCCGCCGTCCACGTAGCTTGCTGACTCGGCCTGTTGTTTATGTCCCGAAGCGCTGTCCGGCTCGATCTCCTCCGTCCATTTGAACCGAACGGCTCCCGTCATCGGCCCCGATAGAATGATCCCGTACCCGTCCACACTAAAACCTCAAGATCTCAGCCTCGACTCAACCAAATCACTTTGGGTTTGATCCTATGGACTCGTCTAACTGAGAAGAACACATCCATACGGTTAATGTACCATAAAATCAAACCTAATTAAATAAAGAATTGAAATAGGCTTGGGATGAGGTGAGGTTTTATACCTTTGCTCTGAGAAGTGAAGCTTTGATCAGAGGGTCTTGGCACATTCGTTATGATCCAAAGAGGCTAGGGATTGAGTCTCTCATCTTGATGTAAGGCCAGGTATGAATTCGATCACGGTTCGATTTGGGTGAGTGTTGGTCTAGATTCTTTCACTGTTTTGAAGGTGTGGGTGAAGTTAATTTGAGTTTGGTGGACTGTGGAGGTGTTTTGGGTTCTGTCCTAGTTTCCGGCAAGGTTTCAAGCTCAAAATTGTGCTCCGGCATTGGGGATGGGTGAGGAAAAGTGGTTGGAATGCACAGAGGGGATCTTAGGGAAGCTCTGTGTGAACTTTGGAGAGACCTCACTAAGGAAATATTAGCACACCTCCCATAGCGCACCTCCCATGGCCGTGGG
>NW_018165093.1:393062-405096 GCF_001263595.1 Phalaenopsis equestris
TTTTTATAAAAATGGTCATGGGGTGGCTCTCAGGGCATAAGTTTGGGTGCATTGTGGTGCTTAGGTGAAGGGCAGAGGAGCTCTTCAATTTGATTAGGATGAGCTGGCCTCTAGGTTTTATTTGGGTGAGGTTCTATGGGAGTGGCTCTCAATTTTGGGCTTTTTCGGCCACTAGGTTGGCCGACCGACCAGGGGGAGGTGGCTAGGAGCTCGAGGAACCCAGAGGAATAATGCACAACAATTTAATGCAAATGTGCTTGGATTTGGCAAAGATATCTTAGGCATGTGCATTTTTTGAAATAAGTTCCCTTAATTTGAGGAACCTTTGGTCCATTGCTTGATTTAGGTGGTTTCATGGTGTTTGTACTGGTCACTAAGTCCAACTAATGGTTGTGGTGGAGTTAATTTGGTGGCCTTAGGATGTTTAGGTCACATTTAGTGCATGGGTCCAAGTGGGTGCAAATGACCAAAACTTAGGTTTGGGCTAGGTTATCCATGTCAATTGGCTCAAATAATTGATTAATTTGGTGTATATGATCATAGGGAATAACTTTGGTGATGGATGGAAGTGGTTTTGAGTCCAATTGGGCGGGGTAATTTGAAGGAATTTTGAACTTTAATCAATTTGGTCATGTTGGGCTAGGCTTGGGTCTAGCTTGGGATAGCCTTGGGCTACGTCCAAATTGATTGTTGTAAACGGTCAATAGGGACCTCATGAAGAGTTTTCAACATAAATTGGATGCCAATTTGGAGGTTAAGGCAATCAATTGAGTGAAATTTGGGGACTTAGCCAATTTGGGGCTAAATTTGGGAATTTTGGATTTAGGCCAAAATCAAATGGATTTGAAACTTCACAAAGATCAATTGATGGTTGATTTTGATGTATATGAATGTTATCAAGATTTTTCAACATTAATTGAGGCCAATTGACTAGGCTGCGGGTTCAATTTTGTGAGATTAAGTCATATGGTCAAAATTGGGGTTTTGACCCAAATCAAAATTGGGCTCAAATCATGGTCCAATTGAGCTTGGATGCAGTCTATTTTGGTCATATCAAAAGTTAATTTGAGTTTAGGATTGTAATTGGAGTCAATTAAGATCGAATTGATGGACATTTGAGTTAGATTTGGGGAATTTGGGTCTTTAAAGGGCAATTTAGAGATTTTCTATTAAAGATTGTCAATTTGGCTAAATTGGATCATGTGATAGTTGAGAGAAATGAAATTGGGAATATTTAGGATTTATTGGGATTTTATAGGAATTTTTGGATTTTTTGGGATTTTGGTTCCAAGAGGGGTATTTTGGTAATTTGGCGGTGCTTTAGGCGTAAAAGGCCAATATGGGTATTTTGGTAGATTTGAGGTACCAAACATCACTAATAAGACATGGACCAATGGAAACCCCATTTTGGGTCCTCTATATAGTGGTCTTAGCCAAACCATAGCCCTGGTGCTAGTAGGTTTAGGGGACCATCTACATGATTATCCCAAAAGATCAAGGGATCTAGGCTAGAAATTTTAGTTTAGGGTAGTGAGTGATTGTGAGTGAGTGATTGTGAGTGAGTGCAGATAAGTGTAGTGAGTGCCTTAGCTCCAGACCAACACCCAAGTCAACCCTAAGTTCCAACGATCCTTAGGGTGACTCATCTTGAGTTTCCCCAATAGTGACCCCACCTACTAAGTATTTAGAGGTTGAGACCAACATGTGGAACTTCAAGTTGAGTAAAGAAGAGGGTAGAATTTCTGATGGTGAGGGTTCCATGTCTAGTTTTCTAAGAATAGTCAATAGGAAAATTCTATGGCTAGACCTCAGGCTACTAAAGTGGAAAAACTAAACCTCAACAAAAAATGAGGTCAACACTTTGGTACACTATGAAGGTGTGGCCAAAATTGTCCTATTTCAGGCCGAAATCGAGTTAAAAAATTGAGCTCCGACGATGGGAATTAGGGCAAGGAGGTGGTTGGTTTGCACTGAAGAGGTCTCAAAGAGGCTATGGGAGCAATTGGGCTGGTTTTCCTTGAGAATATTTTAGCACCACACTTTTGGCCGTGAAGATTCCATTTTATAGCCATGGGCAGAGAGGGGAGCTCGGGACCTGGCTTTGGGTGTAAAAGCCTGCTAAGATGGTGGGCTAAGAAGCTCTAAGGATTAATTAGGGTGAGCTGGCCTTTAGGGTTTAGAATGGGTTTGATCTAGGGATGCTGGCCCTCTGTTTTGAGGTGTTTTGGTGACCAGGCTGGCCGACAGGGCCAGGGGAGGTGGCTAGGAGGTCAGGTGAGCTAGTGGGAGGGGTGGGAGGGTTAATTATTTTTAACCCTCAACGGCTAGTGATGATGGGGGAGATTTCTGGTTAAGTCCCATAAATGGGCATGAATCCCTTAATTTAGGGATCCAATGGTCCATAGCTCACCAATGTTGGTCTAAGATGGTTTAGCTTGGTTTATGGAGTGTGTTCAATGGTGGCAGAACCATAAATTTTGTGGCTTTAGGGTGGTTAGGCTAATTTTGGTGTAGGTGTCCAATGTGGGTCCAAATGACCAAAAGTTGGGTTTGGGTGAGGCTAGCCAAGACTTTAAGCCCAATTAATTGATCAACATTATGTATATGATTGTAATGAAGGTTTTTGATGAAGTATTCAAAGGATTTTGAGTTCAATTAGGGGTTCAATTTGAAGGTTTTTGGAATTTTGGTCAATTTGGGTAAGTTGGGATAAACTTGGGTCTAGATTGGGCTAGGCTTGGGCTAAGTCTAAATTAATTGTTGAGAATTATCTATAGGAACATCATGATGAGTTTTCAACATAAATTGGGTGTCAACTTTGTGGTTAGGGCAATCAATTTGGTAGAATTTGAAGGCACGACCAATTTGTGGGGGACTTTGAGAAATTTTGGATTTGGGCCAAAAATTAAATGAAATTAAGGCTTCACCAAGGCCAATTGAAGTTCAATTTTGGTGTTTAGGATGGCTATGAAGAGTTTAGGATTCAATTTGGGGCAAATTGAGAAGGCTATGGGGTTCAATTTGGCGGGATTGAGTCATAGGGACAAAATTGGGGGTTAGACTTAGATCAAAATTAAGCTCAAAGAATGGGCCAATTAGGCTTAGATATAGTTTATATTGGTCATATGAAAGGTGAATCTAAGTTTAGAATTGAAATTTAAGAAAATTGGGATCAAATTGATGGACATTTGAGGTAAATTTGGGGAAATTGGGCCTTAAATGTAATTTGGGGTTTTTTTATTATAATGGTAAAATTGGCCAAATTAGATTCAATTGAAGGGTCCAAATTGATTTTGGAGAAATTTGGAGTGATTTTGGAAGTTTGGGAAAAATTTGGATACCAAGGGTATTTCTATAATTTTTGTCATTTTGGGGGTATTTTGGTAAATTTGGAATTTTTGGTTTTTTTGTGTAACTTGGGTATTTTCAAAAGGTCTGAAATGATTTTTGAACAAATTTGGGTATTTTGGGTGAATTTGGGGTTTCAAGAGTATTTTTGTAATTTGGGGGGATTTAGGGGCAAAAGGCCAAGCTGAATTTTTTGTTAGAGTTGAGGTACAAACCACCATATATTAGCTATGGACCAATGGAAACCCCATTTGGGTCCTCTATGCACTGGTGTTAGCTAAACCTTGCCTAGGGCTAGTGGGTCGAGGGGACCATCTACATGAGTTTCCCAAAAAAATCAATGGATCAAACAATTTTGGGTTTTAGGATTTTGAGTGAATGTGATGAAAGTGAGTGACAGTGGGTGCAAATGAGTACAAGTGAGTGAACCAGCTCCTGACCAACATCTAATATCAACTCTAAAGTCAAGCAGCCCTATGGGAACTCTCTTGAGCTCCTCTATAGTGGCCCCACCAACTAAGTGCTAGAGGTTATGACCAATATATGTAATTTCAAGTTGAGCAAAGAAGAGTTTAGAATTTCTAATGGTGAGGGTTCCTTTTCATATTTTCTAGGAATATTCAACAGGAAAATCCTATAGCTAGACCCTAGGCTACTAAAGAGAAAGAACTAAACTTCAACCAAAAGTGAGGTCAACAAAAGCACTAACCAGAGACTCTCTCATCTCCTTTGACAAGATCAGAGCATCGTAGATGCTTAGTTTTGTCGGCGACCTCCTATGACGAGCTAGTACATTAAAATCCACTTCATATAATCCTCCAATCCTTAATTGGTTAAGTGTCTCGTCCACTACCGGAGGTGGAGGTGGCTCTTTGTGAGTGACTATTTGTTTTCCTCTATCCATTGGACTGGTTCCTCACTCTTGGCACTATCATAACTGGTATTATCAATATCTTCTTCATTCCCATCGGCATGTCCATCGGGCTTAAATACAATTTTAGGATCAGTTTGAGAATCACGATCAGAGTTAGATTGGCCAAATTCAGTTATGTTATCACTATAGACAATTAGAACATGGTTGAAATCATAATCATTATATTCAAAAGACCCTATTGTGGAAAAAAGATAATCATTCATGATGAGGGGTTCGAGGATTTTCTTCATTGAATCTCATACAACCAATCTAACAGAGACAACCCCTATCCTACCTCCCCCCCTCGGTCTTCATGACAACGTTCTTCTACTTCTCAGGCTCTAGCGACTTCTCTGGTGAAATATCTAACTTGGGCTGGGCAGGATGTAGACACTGGCTAGTTGTCTGCTCTGAAGCGGTCTGAAACTGATGAAGAATCTTCTTGGATGATTTTTTCCAAACTGTGCTCCATCTATCTTCCCATGAATACGGATCTATCAGAGTGATTGGCTTGACTAAAATCATATTTACGAAACCTCTTTCAAGTTCTTTTAAATATTCTTTGAAGATCATTATATTTTCTTCTTTAAGATTCCTCTCGAGCCACTCCTTAAAAATAAAACAGGCCTCTACTGTGAGTCCCAACATCTTGTAATATGGGAAAAAATTGGGATGATCCTTCTTGCCATCTTTCTTTGGTTTTTTTGGCTTTAGCAATCTGAACTCGAGCTTCTTCATTAAATTTTTGAGCATCTTTGGAACACCTTCGTCTTTGATAGAATACACTCTTTTCATTCGATCTAACAAAGTCAGACCCCATCTATCATCTTCCCGGTACGGTCCTCTCTGGTATGGTTGCTCGCTAGAATGACTTTATTATTGTGTCTGCTACTACTGCTAAGGATGAATATGCTATAATATCTTTTGGGAACTCTGATGAGACTGCTCGACCTGAATCATCAACGGTTCTATCCCTTTATCAACTGTCGCTACTGTTTCAGACTTCTTCTCAATTACTCTGGCTAATCTGGACCTGTCAGCCACTTGTGTCTCCATGTGCTTAACTTCTTCTTGAAAACTACTGTCCTTGCTTAGCAATTACTCAAAGGAATTGATGGTGAGTCCCTTGAGCATGAATGGTACTAATCCATGAATGCTTTTGAGTAGAATTTCAATCGCATGTTGTTTTTATAGCGGAGGCTCACATTTCATGCATTGGTTTTTCCATCTCAAGATATAATCCACCAAAGTCTTGTTATGCTTTTGTCGTTCCACTACGAGATCTCCAATAGCAACATGATGTTGTGCTCCAGTAAATCTCTTCATGAACAACTGTTCCAATTTGGTAAATATCTTTACTGATTTATTGGGCAACTTGACATACAAATAAAAAGCAATTCTTGACAAGTTGCTAACAAACTGATGGAAGACCAAGGCATCATTACCTTCGACATTGCAACAAAAGGCTCAGAAATTGAATATATGCTGGCGGGGGTTTCCGATCCCATCTAGTTTCTTAAAGTTTTTTGATACAAAACCCTTAGAGAAGGGCATGATATCGAACTCTTTCCGATAAGGTCTACCATTTGAAATTGATGCACCACCCTTAGAGTGTGCATAGGTCTTTTGAGCTTGTTGTTCAACCAACTATTTGATATCTTTCTTTGATATTATTCTTTAGGTGGAATCTATCTTTTGGTGGTCATCTCTTTTGGAAGAGGCAACTTCTCTCCTTTCATCGGCAATGTGTATAATCTCAGGCTGATTGCCCTTTGGTAGCCATTTGCTGTAATTGTGACTACCCGTGCAATATAGCCATGGCGGCATACATTTCCTCCATTCTTTTGTCCATTTAGATAATTTGCTCACTTTTAGCAAAACGGTGTTATGCAAATCATTGGGGGTATTCCCTTCTATAGGCAGCTGGGCTTTACGCGCTGATGTAGCTGCTCTGATCTCGATGACATTAATATCCATTAAATCCTCATCCACGTAATCATTAAAATCAAAATCTTCATCATCCGTAGCTACTCTGTGTTCTTTGGCTAATTTAAAAATCTCGTCCCTAAGCTTTTCAGCTAATTCTTAAATTATTTTTTCCTGGATTATTTTTAGATTCGAAGGACGTTTCTGAACATCCTCCCTCGGTACATCGCGGTAGCGACGGCTGCAACGACACCTGATACTTCAGACTCTTGCTTCATTCCACAATCTCACTCTACGATCTAATCAAATTGTAGTAGTATGGTGACCTTGGGTACCCATACCTTCTTTTATGATGGTGATGTCTTGAGAATGGGTGTCTCAACAGGGACATCGGTGTGTCAAAGAGATGCATGCTCTACGCGGTGCAGACCAAATACAACACCGGGCGACATCTTAACTTTCTCTATTTTTGGAACATGCTTATGAGCAACAACTAGAAGTATCCTCAAACCCAAATGTGACTTGGTCACCCGACGTCTATCAGCGCTATTTTTGTTTGGAGTTGCCCGTAAAAAGCTGTCAGTCACCAGAATTGAAATACCATCGCCCACTTTGGAAGGATGTTTAATTTACATATATAATTATTTTTATAAAAATATGAAATCAAACTGACCCCATATTTTTCATAGTTTAAATGAAAGAGCATTGTACCTCAAACCCTATATCTATCCCGAAGGATAAACACAAGACTTGAGGATGAGGCAGAATAAAAAAAACTAAGGAATATATGACGTCTGTTTGGTATGGAAACCTTAATATTTGCCTACAAGTTCTTCTATCTAATATAAAGAATCAAATAAAGTTTTTATTAAGCTGGGTTTGGACATGCTTCCTATAAGGGCAAGCCCCTAAAGTTAATTACATCTTAAATGACCAAAGTCATCTAAAAAGTCTCTCGATAAAAATCAGGAAATATTATCTTCAAGGAGTTTCAAAGGGGAGGACTTTTCAATGAGATCAGACGTAGAGATGTGAAAGGGGATTGGTTTAAATTTGGAAGATTTTGTTGTAGAATCCAAAGGAAGAACTAGGGGATGTCATTGATCCAGAGGAGAACCCCGGTGACTTCGCAAGCTATCCTAATGTTTGGCTTCAGTTTTAAGGAGAAATATTTAGGTGTTTTATCCTGCTAATTTTATTAGTTAGGGCTTACATTCGTGTGAAATGATCACACAAATAGCCTGGAAGATTTGAGGATTTAGGTCATGACAAACAACAACATCGGAATCCTAAGACGAGTTAGGGATTATATTGTATAACAGGGCTATACAAAAGGCCTAAGGATAAGTGGGATTTACGTTTCATAAGCAAGCAACCTCGAAGTCCTATAGCATTGTTGTTTAAGTCTAAGAAAGGAAGATTGGTTTAGTTGAGGAAGAAAGGTTTTGTTGTTGAAGATGGTCGTGCTCGACAATTCCAACTAAATTTAAAACCCTAAGCAATGACGAGTTCAATTTTTATAGTGTGTAAGGTTATGAGGTCAAATCAGGTGGCCTTATGGTTTAAGTTCCTTAAATTTTATAAGGACATATTAAAGTTGATTAGAGTGACACCGGTTAGGATCCTACAGTTCCCTCATTCAGGCACCACTAAGGCACCACTATTTTCTATTGGCCAAAATTTTCTATTGGATTCACTTAGTCCAAACGAACTTACTAAACTCAACATAATGAGTTCCATAATTTCATTTAGACCGCCTCGTTAGTCGTTAGAAACCGTAGGTTACCTCCTCCGAGGGATTCTTGATCATCCAATAGATTCGTCTTAATTTAGTTGCAATTGTTGGTTTGTGTGATGTTTGAGATTAAATTTTGAGTTGTTTTCTATTTTGAATGTTGTGGCGGTAGATTTTATCTTGGTTGATTTTAGTTTTGATTTTGGTTTTGGTTTTAGTTATGTGGCTATCCTGATAATTTTAGTTTTCCATGCAAATATGTATAAGCACAAAAGTATAACATAAAAGTATAGGAAAGATAACGCTGAAAATTGTAAGAAGTGTACCTAGCGAGTCTTCTCGTTCCACCACCTCATACTCAAAATGCATGTCAGGGCAGATTATATAGAGGCAAAAAGTCAAGTTTTGGTAATTTTCCTAACCATATGTCATATCTTGATGGGTTCTTAGGAGATTAATTAAGGATGATTTTATTATGCAAAGCATATTAAGTTAGTAGATCTTCAAGATATCCAACAGATCTAGAGAAAGAAGCAGGTCCGTGCTACTCTCTCGCTGTCTGGTGGAAAATTTCAAGTTCTTTCAAGTTCTTTTAAACTTATTATTTTAAACTTATTATGTTGCTTAATAATTCATCCTATAAATGCCCTTAATGCTCAGTGAGCACTGATGTCCCAATTATCCCTAAGAATAAAGTAATTATCATATGTATTTTAATTTTGAAAATTATGTGGGTGAAGACTCTTAAAGTGGCTAGTTGGTGTTGTTGGAGCACTTAGCCAAATTTTAACCCTAATTGGGCTTGTAGTGTTTGAAAGATGTTTTAATTTTCAACGATATTTACTTTTCTAATCCTCATTCAAATGAAACTTGATTTATCCTAAGTCACTACTAATTAATTTTGACCCTTAAGACCTAGGTGAGTCTCTTAATTAATTTTGAAGAGATTAGGCTTTAGGTGGTCATGATTCAGTCATGATTCTTTATTTGAAAATCAAAATAGGGGTATTAAATTGATTAATTATTGACTTCAGAAGTCATACCCCTAATTCTTGGATTCATTTTATTTTAATAAACTTCCAAATTTTATTAATTTAGAAATTTGTTAACTTAAATAAGAAAGTGAGGTTGGTTTCTATCAATTAACCCCTTGTGTTTCAAACATCCAAATTAAGATAAGAGTTTACCCATTTTCCTCCTTAAATTAAGCCTAAATGTTAATTAAGGCTAATTTTCCAAAATTACACATTTGCCCCTAAGGCTCTATCACTTCATAATTTGTCAAATTCAATTCAAATGACTTTGAAATTTTTATCCTATCCCATCCATGGGTCAATTAAGACATCAAATGAGAAAATGTGATTTTTCAAAATTTAATTTAATTTACATAATTATTTTCATGAAAAAAAAGGATTTTTCAAAGAAAAGGATTTTTTATTTTCATGAAAAAAAAGGATTTTTCAAAGAAAATTCCTAATTTGACCAAGGTAAATTCTAGTCCCTTGAGATTTTTATTGGAGGTAGACTTTGACTAGAGAAGCCTTTGGACCAAATTTCATGATTTTTAGATTTTTACTTGAATTTTATGAATTATTTTAAGTTTTGGGGTATTTATCAAACATAAAATTTTTTAAATGGAGAAAATTAAGTTTTGTATTTTTAAAAAGTCTCCCTGAGGTCAAAGAACTTAGAGGAGAAGATTTTATATTTTTCTAAATTTTATTTAATTTATTGGAATTATTTTAATGAAAACTCATTTTTATCCTTTAAAAAACATTTTTAAGCTTTAAAATTTAATATCTTTATTTAGAAAATCAGAAAAAATATTCTAATTATTCCTAAGTGATTAAAAATTAATTTAGAACATTTCCATGAGTTTTATTTTTTTTGTGATTTTTAGGAGTTTTTAGTTATTTAAATATTTAAAAATAGGCTAAAAATGAAGTTTTTATTTTAAATATCATTTTATTTTTAGAAAATACTCCTGATCACAGAGAACTCAAAAAATAAGTTTTTATAGATTTTTTAGTTATATTTTGATTTTTTAAAAATGATTTAAATGCCAAAAATGATGTTTATCATTAAAAATCAATTTAAGTTATCAAATATACTCAAAATTTTTTGAAATTTTTATGGTGAGTTCTCTGGATCATAAATAACAATGGAGATGAAAAATAAAGTCGTTTAAATGTTTATATCTTTCAAAATTAATTATCTTAATGATTTAGTGTTCATGAAAATTAAGTACACTTTTAAATGACTTGACCCATGAAATTATTTTCAAAAAGGTTCCCTGGTCATCTTAAACCTTTTAAAATTTTCTTAGAATTTTCTAATCAACATGCTAATTTCCATGACTATTTTAAGGAAAAAATGTGCATGAACTAGAAAAATATGGATCTCTGTCTAGGAACCTCCTCTGACTTTGGAAAAAATCAGAGGATATTCCTCTTGACAGAGGCTACAACATGCCAAAAACTTAAGCTATGGTGATAGGTCTGCATGCATGGAGAATCAAAACATTCAAATCAGTGTTTAATTAATTAAAAATAAAGTATACATCACATGGACTTAAATATATTTCCACATTATTTTCCTCTGTTCACTGAGCAAGAGGGTATTTTTATTTTATTTTTGTTATTTTTCTGATTTTTTTATACAAAGTTATAAATTTTTGAAGTTAGGGGTATTTAAATAAATAGGAAAAATCCCTATTTATCTATTTAAACAGTGCATGCTGACTAGATCCTAGGCAGCTCTGAAGGCACACGTGGCGTGCTTTGGTTGGACGCCGCCATCCACGTAGCTGCTGACTCGACCCACGGTTTATGTTTCGAAGCGTTGTCTAGCTTGATCTCCTCCGTCCATCTGATATACACTTGATCAAACGACTCCCCATCATCATCCCCGATAGAATGATCCCGTGACCGTCCACACTAAAACCCTAAGATCTCAGCCTAGACTCAACCAAATCACTTCAGGTTTGATCCTATGGACTCGTCTAAATGAGATGAAAACATGCATACGGTAATCATGCAATTAAATTAAGCCTTATCAAATGTAGATTCAAAATAGGCTCGGGAGGGAGAGAAGTTTTATACCTTTGCTCTGAGAAGTGAAGCTTCAATCAGAGGGTCTTAGCACATTTGTTAGGGTCCAAAGAGGCTAGGGATTATTGAGTCTCTGGTCTTGGTGTAAGGCATAGGTAGGAATTCGATCATGGCCTGATTTGGGTGTTGGTCTAGAGCTATGGTAGAGGCTATGTGGAAGGGAGATTTTATGGGGCTTTGGCTTCTTTCAATGTTGTGAACGTGTGGGTAGAGCTAATTTGAGTTTGGTGGAGTGTGGAGGTGTAATGAGGTCTGTCCTGGTTTTCCGTAAGGTTTCGAGCTCAAAATTGAACTCCGGTAGTGCAAATTGGTGAGGGAAAGTAGTTGGGATGCACTGAGGGTATCTTAGAGAAGCTCTGTGGACAATTTGGGGAAGGGTCTCTAAGAAATTTTTAGCACACCTTGCCACGGCTGTGGGAGGTGCTTTTTATAAAAACAGCAAAGGAGTGGCTATCGTGGCCAATTAGAGGAAGTAATGTGGTGCTTAGGTGGAGGGCAGAGGAGCTCTACAATTCAATTTGGTTGAGCTGGCCTTTAGGTTTGATTTGGGTGAAGCTCCATGGGGGTGGCTCTCAGTTTGGCCATTTTCTGGCCACTAGGCTAGCCGGCCAGCTAGGGGGAGGTGGCTAGGTTCTCAGGGCATCCGGAGGAATCCATTACAATAATTTAATGCAAATGTGTTTCGATTTGGCAAGGATATCTTAAGCATGTATATTTTTGTGAATAAGATCCCCTAATTTTGGGGACCCTTGGTCCATGGCTTAGTTTAGGTGGTTAGATGGGTTTTAGCTCAATCCTAAGGGTCAACTAATGGCAGAGGTGGAGTTAATTTGGTTGCTTTAGGGTGGTTGGGTCACATTTAGTGCATGGGTTCAATGTGGGTTCAAGTTGTCAAAGTTTGGGTTTGGGCTAGGTTAGCCATGTCAAATGACCAAAATAAATGTTGCATTTGGTGTGGATGATCATAAGGAACAACTTTGGTGATGGATGGAAGTGGTTTTG